>NC_080690.1:3859565-4044813 GCF_030445035.2 Dasypus novemcinctus
TGGTATATACACACAATGGAATACCACTCGGCTGTAAGAACAAATACACTATAATCACACGTGATAACATGGATGAACCTTGAGAATCTTATGTTGAGTGAAGCAACCCAGGCATTGAAGGACAAATACTACATGACTTCAATGATATGAAATAAGCAAACTGCCTCAGAGAGCTAGAGTCTGGAAAAGAGGCTTACAGAAAATCGGGGGGTGGAGGAAGGATGTGAGTTAACGTCTGCAGGGGTGGCATCTGTGATGAGCTGGCGGTAAGTATGAGCACAAAGAAGGGACAAAATGGGGGCAAGGGGTTGCCTTCGGGTGGGGCTTTGTGGGTTTGAGGGGGGCTGGGGATGGGAAGAGGGGTAATATTGTCCAAAAATTGGGGGGAGGGAGGGGCAACATACGAACATGGGAGAGTGTCAGGTGTTCGTTGAGAACAAAATGTTGAGAAAATCGTATCAAAGTATACGTAGGAGGGTTACCTGTTTAGGATGCTCAGGGGGTATGGTCTGATGCGGGACGGACTCCGGGGGAATAGCTGAAGGCTCATTTTGCCAAGGTGGGTTGTACCATTGGGAAGAGACCCAAGAAGTGAGAGTTGGGGTGGACCCACATCCTGGGGAGGACTAATGCCATCAAATAGAGAGAACTGTATCTCTCGTGAGAAAGGATGGCTCCCAGGGCATTAGGGCAGTTGAGAAAGTCAGGTCCTGAATACTGCTGCAAGTATCTCTGGACATGGCTTCTTGGGAAATGGAGATTGGCTGGCGTTGTGGGCCCCAAGGGGAGGGGAAAATGGATGTGGAATGGATGGAACCAAGGTAAATAAGGGGGCAAGAGAGGAGTTCTGTGAGAGTACACAAGGATGAATATAAAACATGTAATATTACACCAAAAACATATAGGGGATGACAGACTAATAATATAAACCATAAGGCAAAACATAGGATAACTAAAAAATTTAGAAAACAGTACAATCTAAAGTATGGACCACATAGTAAACACAGATGTCACCTTGTTTGAAAGCTATTGTCTCGGAATCTGTACATCAGTTTCAGGAAATATGATATGAATAAGCTAAAAGATTATCGCTGTGGAAGGGAAAAGGTTTTATGGTGGATCTGGGGAAGTACTGTATATTGTATATATGAATTACGGTGATCTAAGACTCTTGTGAAGCTGACATTATGTTGGGATTCACTTTACAGGAAGTTTTGGATCACAGAGTGGTTCAACAATGGCAGCGGAGGAATACTGATATAGGATGTTATTGACAGGATATATATGGCTGACAGGGAGTTATACAGGGCATATGCCCAGGGTATATAGTAATGTCTAGATATACTCATAATGGAAACAATTAAAAACAACAGCTGGGGGGGTACTGGGCCCCTGGCCAGGGGTCACTGTCATGGACCCTGGGGGAGCAGAGGCAGTCCCCCAGGTGCAACGGCAAGAACCAGGAAGGAAGGAGGGCCCAACAGTGGGCTCCTGATACTAATGGCTATGCTTTTGAGCCTATACACCTGCAATAAGAACAAGGCCTAGAGTAGCACTGTGCCTGGGAGTTTCCTCCTGACAGCCTTCATGTTACTCAAATGTGGCCACTCTCACAGCCAAACTCAGCATGTAAATGCAATGCCTTCTCCCCAGCGTGGGACATGACACCCGGGGATGAGCCTCCCTGGCACCGAGGGATCACTACCACATACCAGCTGAAGATGCAACTAGAAAATGACCTTGAATTAAAGGTTCAATACGGATCAGCAGAATATCCCTGTCTACATATAATAACATGACTTCAAAATGCTGTTTGACCTAATATAAGGGGGAAATGGTAAGGAGAAATGAGATTATAAGGCTATGAGTCTCTAAAAAAGAGTCTGGAGGTTGTCAGAAGGAATGCCCTTATGCACAACTGAGCAGAGTCTAAGAGACAGATAAAGTAGATACAACCCCAGGTATTGGTTCTTTTGAGGGATAAAGAGACCCATGGGTTCTATGGTCATGGCAGATGGGGTTCACTGCCATGGCAGATGGCCCTTCTTTGGAGCTGGTGTTTCTGCATGATGGAATTGGACTCAGAGGGGATCTCTTCTCACAAGACTTGTATGCTACTTTATTGGAATTGTAGTTGGTGCTGGGGTTTAAGATATATTTAGGGGATTTGAATCTCTGGACTGATAATAAGACACCCAGGCCCAGAACCTCAACAGACTTCAGCTCCTACACTTTGATTTATTGGACTTACCCCACTCAGCTAACATGGAGTTGAAGAAGGTCAACCACCACACCATGGAGCCTAGAGTGTCTACAACTGAAAGCAGGAGGAGTGCATCCAGTATCCATGTGGAATCTAAGCCCCCACTTGACATAGATGTGCAATGGACACAACCAATCCAATGTCCACAGAGAAAATGTGGAATGGGTGTGGGAAGGGTAGCCATGGTGGCTGCTGGGTTTGGGGAATGGGAGGAAGAGATGAGATGTGGAGGCGTTTTCGGGACGTGGAGTTGTCCTGGGTGGTGCTTCACGGACAATTACGGGACATTGTAGATCCCCCCAGGGCCCACTGGATGGAACGTGGGGGAGTGTGGGCTATGATGTGGACCATTGACTATGGGGTGCAGTGATGCTCAGAGATGTACTTACCGGGTGCAATGGATGTGTCACGATGATGGGAGAGAGTGTTGCTGTGGGGGGAGTGGGGGGTGGGGGCGGTGGGGTTGATTGGGACCTCATATTTTTTTAATGTAATTTTTAAAAATAAATAAATAATTTTAATAAAAAATAAATAAATAGACATTTGCTAAGACAAAAAAAGAAGAAGAAATATATAACATGAATAAACTTATAACAAGTAAGGAGATTGAATCAATTATCAAAAACCACCCAAAAAATAAAAGCACAGTACCAGATGCCTTCACTTGTGAATTTTACCAAACATTTAAAGATTTAACACCAATCCTTCTCAAACTGCCAAAAAACTTCAAATTTCAAAAAAATTGAAGATCTTAACTTATTGTTTGAGGCCAGTATTACCTCGATACCAAACGTAAAGATAGTATAAGAAAACTACAGAACAACATTGCTTATGACCATAGATGCAAAAAATTCGCAATAAAATACTGGCACACTGAATTCAAGAGCATATAAAAAAGGATTGTACAAGTGGGATTTATCCCAAGAATGCAACGGTGGTTCAGCTTTAAAAAAAATCACTGTTGGGAAGCAGACTTGGCCCAATGGATAGGACGTCCACCTGCCACATGGGAGGTCCAGGGTTCAAATCCCGGGCCTCCTTGACCCGTGTGGAGTTGGCCCATGCACAGTGCTGATGTGCACAAGGAGTGCCCTGCCACAGAGGGGTGTCCCCCATGTAGGGGAGCCCCACACGCAAGGAGTGCACCCCGTAAGGAGAGCCGCCCAGTGCAAAAGAAAGTGCAGCCTACCCAAGAATGACACCGCACACACGGAGAGCTGACACAGCAAGATGAGGCATCAAAAAGAAACACAGATTCCCGGTGCCGCTGATAAGGATAGAAGCAGTCAACACAGCAAATGGACACAGAGAGCAGACAATGTGGGGGGGGGGGGAGGAAATCACTGTAAATAGACCATATTAATAGAATAAAGGAAATTGATGCAGAAAAAAACATTTGGAAAAATCCAACATGCTTCTATGACAAAAATAAATAAATAAATAACACTCTAAAGTTAGGACTAGAAGGGAACTTTCTCAGCCTGATGAAGGTCTTATATGAAAACCCCTCAGCTAAGATAATACTTAGTGGTGAAAGACTGAATGCTTTCTGCCTAAGATCGGGAACAAGACAACAACGTCCTCCTTGGCCACTTCTCTTCTATATTGCATTGGAAGTTCTAGCTAGAGCAACTGAGGAAGGAGAAGAGATGACTGACATCCAAATTTGAAAAGAATTGAAACCATAGCTCTTGGCAAATGACATGATCTTATATCTAGACAATCCTAAAAACCTATATAAAACCAGTTAGGGCTAATAAATTCAACAAAGTTGCAGGATACAACATCAACATACAAAAAATGAACTGTGTTTCTATAAACTAACAATGAAAAATCAGAAAAGGAAATTAAGAAAACATTTCTCTTTATAATAGTATCAAAAGGAATAAAATACTTAGAAATAAATCTAACCAAGAAGGTACAAGGCTTGTACACTAAAAACAACAAAACATTGCTGAAAGAAATTAAAAATCTAGTAAATGGGAAGACATCCGTGTTCATGGATTGGAAGACTTAATATTGTTACAATATAAATATTACCCAAACTAATATCCAGAGTCAATACAATCCCTACAAAAATCCCAATGGCATTTTTTGCGGAAATGATAAAAACAAATCTTAAAATTCACATGAAATTTCAAGGAGCCCAGGATAACCAAAACAATCTTGTAAAGAAAGAACAAAGCTACAACAATCAAAACAGAGTGGTCCTGATATAAGGATAGATATAGGGACCAATGGAATGGAGTTGAGATCCCAGAAACAAACCCCCACATCTATTGCCAATTGATTTTCAACAAGGATGCCAAGACTATGTAAAGGGAGAAAGAAAGATCTTTTCAACAAATGCAGCTGAAAAAACTGGATAGCCATATGCAAAAGAATGAAGTTGGACCTTTTCCTTACACCATATAAGAAAATCAACTCAAAATGGATTAAAAAACTAAATTAAGAGTTAAAACTATAAAACTCTTAAAAGGAAACAGGGTCAAATTTTCAGGACCTTAGATTTGGCAATGATTTCATAAATGTGACACTGAAAGCACAGATCAAAAAAAAAAAAGATAAATTGGACTTCAACAAAATTTAAAACTTTTGTGCATCAAAGAACAATGACAAGAGAATAAAAAGAGAAACCACAGAAGGGGAGACAATATTTGTAGAGCATACTTCTGATTAGTGACTTGTATCCAGAATATGTAATGCACTATTAGAATTCAATAATAAAATGACAAATAACCCAATTTTAAAATGGGAGAGAATTTGTGGAGCTGGTGTACCTCAGTGGTTGAGCGCACACTTCACATGTACAAGGTCCTGGGTTCAATCCCCAGTATCTCCTTAAAAAAAAAAGAAGAGAATTTGAGCAATTTGAGCAGACATTTCTCCAAAAAAAGATATACAAATGGAATGAACAATAAGCACATGAAGAGATGCTCAACATCATTAGTCATTAGAGAAATATAAACCCAAACCCCAATGAGATGCATTTCATACTCACTATGATGACTATGATAGAAAGGACAGAAAATAACAAGTGTTGGAGAGAATGTGGAGAAATTAGAACCCTCATACCTTGCTGGGGGGAATGATGCAGCCACTGTGGAAAATAACTTGGCATTTCCTCAAAAAGATCAACAGAGTTGCCCTCCGATCTAGCAATGCCACTCATAGGAATGAAAACAAACATCCATGCAAAAACTTGCACACAAATGTTCATGGCAGCATTGTTCATAATAGCCAAAAGGTGAAAACAACCCAAGTGTTCATCAACTGCTGACCTGTAAAACAAAATGTAACCTACCCATATGATGGAAGCCTCTTCAGCCGTAAAAAGCACAGAAAGACAAAGCAATAGAAAATATAGGAAGAGAGGGTGTGGTGTTCTGAAGCTGTATGTACCCCAGGAAAACATGTTCTGAAACCTAATCCATTCCTGTGGGCATGAACCCATCATAAGTAGGACCTTTGGATGAGGTTACTTCAGTTAAGGTGTGGCCCAGCCCAATCAGGATGAGTCTTAATCCTATTACTGGAGTCCTTTGTAAGTAAGTGCAATGAAATTCAGACAGAGAGCCTAAGAGTTACCTCCTGAGGGTCTCCTTGTTGCTCAAACATGGCCCCTCTCTAAGCCAAACTCAGCATATTAGTTCACTGCCATCCCCCCAGCATGGGACATGACTCCCAGGGATGAGCTTCCCTGGCACCAAGGGATTATTGTCAACTAGCAATGCACCTGGAAAAAGACCTTGACTATAAGGGGGAAATGGTAAATACAAATGAGTTCTTACGGCTAAGAGGTTTCAAAGTGAGTCAGGAGATCATTCCAGAGGTTAAGTTTAAGCATGTCTAGCAAGATCTCATTGACTGCCACAGTAAATATTGCCTCAAGTAGCAGGACTCCTGAGGGCTCTAGAGACATCCAGATACTATAGGCAGGGTAAATACCTCAGGAGTGTTGCGCCCTGCCAGTGAGCCTTACCTTGGAATTTATGCTCCCCAGTGTGACAGAGTTGAACCCATTTGTGGTTTCCCTACACATGGCTCTTCTGTCTCTTCTATTTGAACCTATAGTTAGCACTAGACTTGATAGGTATATGTCCAAGAGACTTAAATCTTTGGGCTGTCCCTGTGCCACTTTGGCCCAGAATCTCAGCAGAGTTGCAGCACCTACTCTCCAGTTCATTGGACTCGCCCAGGACAACTAACAAGGTGATAATGATGGACAATGCCCATCCCAAGAAACGGAGAGAGTCTGCAACTGCAAGCAAGAGAGTTCCATCCATCTGCCCCAGGGGATCTAAGCCCTCTCTCAATTAGAGGCAGAGCGGGCATCACCATCCCAAAATCCTCAAAATTGGGGAATGAACAATGGACTAAAGTAGACTTACTATTATTCAACGATAGATGTATTGCTATTCTAGCAATGAAAGAACTTTTGTTATTGATGTGGAGGCAGTGACCATTGGAGGTTCAAAGGGGAGGGAGAGGGAAAAGTAGGTGTAATAAGGGGGCATTCTCGGGACACTGGAATTGTCCTACATGACATTGCAATGACAGATACAGGCCATTATATATTTTGTCATGACTTACAAAATTGCACAGAACAGAGCATAAATTACAACGTAAACTATAATCCATGTTTAGCGGCAATGCTTCAATATGTGCTCATCAATTGTAACAAATGTACCACATTAATGAAGGATGTTATTGATGTGGGAAAGTGTGGGAGGGGAAGGGAGTAGGGCATATGGGAATCCCCTATATTTTTTAAGTAATCTAAAGTTTCTTTAAAATAAATTTTTTAAAAAATTCAAACAGAAAGAGAAAGCCACAGAAGCAAGAAGTTGAAATTCAATGAACACAGAAAAGAACAGAGAGGCCTGGACACTGCCATGTGCCTTGCCATGTGACAAGTTGAGGCCCAGGGGTCGCCAGCAGGGAGTCTCAGAATGCCAGTCTTCCCACAGCTCCAGGGAGAAAGCATTGCCTTGATGATGCCTTGATTTGGACTTTCTCTCAGCCTGAAAACAAAAATAAATTCCCACTGTTTAACCAGATCCATTTCACGGTATTTATTTGAGCAGCCTGGGAAATTAAAAGAGAGGTAAGACACAAAGGTAACACTGAAAAAAACCTACTGTATTTTAATTTGAGATCCCAGAGGGAGAGAAGAGAATGGGACAGAAGCAAAATTTGAAAAGAAGACTTTGAAAGTAAAAAAATGAAAAAAGAGAGACCATTCAGATTATACCCAAAATGTCAGAAAAAAAAAAAAAATAGCATATAAGGCAAAAAGCATTATCAGAGCTAAAAAGAACCACTTAAAAGGAAACTACAACAATTTTTAATTTGTAACCATCTGATGACATAGCCTCAAATATATAAAGAAAAAGTTTACCAAAAAATTACAAGGGAAAATAGACAAAATCCACAGTAAAAGTGGGAGATCTTATACCTCTCTCAGAAATAGAACAAGCAGACAAAAAAATATAAATAAGAAGATAAACAATATGAACAACACAATTAACAAACATCAGGCTGTTGGACATGTAGAATATTGTACCCATCTGCAGACTGCACAATATTTTATGCACTTGTGGAATTTTAATAAAAACTGGCCATATATGAAGCCTTAAAATGAATCTCAGCAAAGTTCCAAGGATTGAAATCTCAGTACATTGTCCTCTCAAAGCTAACAACAAGGTAACTAGAAATTTTCCTACGTGGTTAGAAATTAAGAAACACACTTCTGCATAGGTGTGTTAAGGCTGACCCTGCAACTGAAAACTGGATTCTGCTGCTGCTATGGAAAGGAAGAAGCAGTGCTGGCGTGTGTCTCACAGGAACAGGAAGTGAAAAGAAGCGGACAGGAAGCAAACAGGAAAGAAAAACTGCCGCCTCCCGCCGCCAGCCTCTCAGCGTCTCTCCAGGGGCTCTTACTGGCAGAGCCTAAGCCAGCTGGCTGAGTAGAAATGCCCTTTGCATCACCCCACCACCGGAAGTGGAAGGGTGCGCTTGGAGCCAAGAGACAGTAACTTTTCTGGCACAGTCCATCCCTTTGGCTACTCAGGGACCCTTACAGTCTTCTCCGCATTCATGAACTTTTGTACAACAAAACAATTCTATGTTCCCACCAAACAAGATGAAAATAGTCTTCATACAAAGGAATACATTTTTGCCCTCTTCCCAAAATGAGGATTCGCAAAGACCGACGGTCTCTTTCTCTCTCTCTACACACACACTGGGCTATGTTAGTTACTCCTCAAATTCAGTCACAGTTCCATCTGAATATTCTGTTACCTAAAAGCTAAATTGTAAAAATCATCATCAGCAAACTTGTTTAAAATGATAAACAGAAGATCAAGATGGTGGGGTGAGAAGCTTCAAGCCTCCATCCCTCCCACAGAAACTTTGAACAACCAGGAGGAACTGGCAGAAATATCTTTCTCAAAGCTCCAGAAAATAGCTAACAGGGCAAGCTCCACATAAAGAAAAAGTGGTAGGATCTCATGGTGCCCTGGCTGGCCTCTCCCCACCCCTCACTGGCCTGGCTCGGAGTCAGCCTGTGCTCCCAGTGCAGACCAACGGTCCACTTTCCAGAGGGAGCCTAGTAACCCTCGTGCACCTGCTGGGAGCAGTGTGCCTGGCCCACTCTCTCTGGTGGTGGTCTGAGGTACCCACTGCCCCAGAACTTGCTCTGCATGTAGACGGCGGCTCACTGTGCTTCCTACAGAGTTGCCAGAAGATCAGTCAAGTGGCTGCCTCGACAGGCATGGCTGGCTGCAGGGTTATCAGGGCAGTGCCTGGGACCACGAGGAAACTGTTTCCTGGGGAAAAGGGGACATTCAGAACTGTGTCAATGGGGGATTTCCTAGAGCCACAGGCACAGGCCGAGGACAGACACATGCTCAGAAAGGACCCGTGAGGCCTCTGCACTTTGGCCTGGAGCTATTCTCCAAACTCATAGTATGGATAAGCTCTCCGTGGTATGGAAGGAACTCCCACGGGTCAGTCTGCAAAGAATGGGGACAGGGCTTTCTTCTTCTTCTTCTTTTATCCATTTACTTAATTTTTGGTTAGTTCCTGGCACTCAGGGGAAGCTCTATAGTAAAACTAGCTGGATACAAGCTTAAGGAACATACACCTCAGAGCCTAAATTCCAGCAATAATCCATTAAAGTAACAAAATGTCCATGTTTCAATAAAAGAGTACAAAACATACAAAGAAACAGGAAGTAATGGCCCAAGCAAAGAAGAAGATTAAAGCATTAGAAACCATCAATGGGAAGGATCAGACCTAGAACATCCCAGACTAAGACTTTTTTTTTAACTGTTCTAAATATGCTCAAAGGACTAAAGGAAAATATGAGCAAAGAACTGAAGGAAACCAAAAGCAGGAAATGAACACAGAATATCAATAGAGGGAAGTGGATTTAGTCCAACAGATAAGGCGTCCGCCTACCACACGGGAGGTCCAAGGTTCAAACCCAGGGCCTCCTGACCCATGTGTGGAGCTGGCCCACGCACAGTGCTGATGTGCGCAAGGAGTGCCATGCCACGCAGGGGTGTCCCCCACGTAGGGGAACCCCATAAGGAGAGCTGCCCAGCATGAATGCACCCTGTAAGGAGAGCTGCCCAGCACAAAAAAAAGTGCAGCCTGCCCAGGAATGGCACTGCACACACAGAGAGCTGACACAGCAAGATGACGCAACAAAAATGAAACACAGATTCCATGTGCCGCTGACAAGAAAACAAGCGGACACAAAAGAACACACAGAGAACAGACAACTGGGGGGAGAGGGGAAGGGGAGAGAAATAAAAAATAAATCTTAAAAAAATATATATCAATAGAGAGATGGAAATTATGAAAAGGAACCAAACAGAGCTAGGACCTCAGTAACAGAAATTTAAAATTCCCAAGAGGGGTTTGGTAGAAGACTGGAACTTGCAGAAGAAAGAAGCAGAACCTGAAGATAAGACAATTGAAATCATCTAGTCTAAGGAGCAGAAAGAGGAAAGAATGAAGAAAAGTGAGTCGAGCCCAAGGTACTTGTGGGATGCCATCAACTGTACCAATATTTGGAGTCCCAGAAGGAGAAGAAAGAGACAAAGGGCAAAGAGAATAGTCAAGAAAATAATGGCTGAAAACTTCCAAAATTTAATGAAAGTCACTCAACAAACTCCAAACAGTATAAACCCAAATAGAGCTATACCACACCATGTTATAGTCAGATTGCTGAATGCCAAAGACAGAGAGTTCTTATAGCCTCCAAGGACAAGCAGCATGTCACACACAAGGAAGCTTCAATAAGATTAAATTTCTGATTTCTCATGAGAAACTATGGAGGCAAGAAGGCAGTGGGACACATAGTGAAAGTGCTGAAAGCAAAAAATTGCCAATCAAGAATTTTGTATCTAACAAAACTATCTTTCAAAAATGAGACAGAAATTAAGAAATTCCCAGATAAACAAAAGTTGGGAAACTTCATCACCCTACAAGAAATGCTGAAAGGAGTTCTGTAGGTAGAAAGTAACACACTATACAGTTGACTGAAGCCACGTGAAGAAATAAAGATCTCTGGTAAAGATAGTGACATGGGTAAGTACAAATATCAGTACTATTGTATTTTTCATTTGTAGCTCCACTTTTCACTTCCTACAGGAGCTAAAAGGCAAATGTATAAAACGTAATGATAAACCAATGGTTTTGAACTCAAAATAAATAAATATGCAATTTTTAACAAGATGGGGGCTTAAGGGGTATAGGAACATAGTTTATGTATGCTATTGAAGTTAAGTTGGTATGAAAGTAAATGAGATTGTTATAGATTTAGGATGTTAAATTTAAGCCCCATGGTAACCACAAAGAAAATGCCAGGGAATATGCAAACTCATAGTGTCAGAAAGTGGAGCACCAGAGGTGGGGACAGGGGTGGTGGGAATTAATGCAAGATGAGTGTAGGGCTTCTGTTTGGAGTGAAGGGAAGTTCTAGTAATGAATGGCTGGGGGTGAGGGTATTGCAACCTTGTGAATGTGATTAATTCCTTTGAATGGTATGCTTGGGAAGGGTTAGGATGAGAAGATTTATGTTATGTTTCCACAATTTAAAAAAAAGAAAGATAAACTAAAGAGATAATAACAATTAAATGCAATACATGATCCTGGATGGGATCTAAGAATGTAGGAGAATAGAACATTATTCATACATGAGGAGGCACTGGAATACAGAATGTAAGCTATATAGCAACGTTAAATTTCTTAAATTTGGTAACTGCACTTAAGGTGATTATTAAGTGAATATCCTTGTTCATAGGAAATGTACATTGAAGGAAGTACTATATGTTCAAGGAGTAGGATGTGTGCTTTCAAATGTTCAGTAGATAGGTAGATGATAGGTAGGTAGGTAGATAGATAGATAGATGATAGATAGATAGATAGATAGAATGATGCAGCCCCATGAGAAGGGAGGTGGAAGTTTTTGAGATGGAGCCTGGGAAGTGAACACACAGAAAAACACAAAGAAACAGAGACAGCTGCTTAGACCTGGCAGAAGCCCTGGGGAGAGAGACAGAGCTGTTCGCCTGGTAGTCTACAGCTGGCCTTGTGGAGAGAGCACTGCAGCTGAGCCTGGAGAGAAACGGGCCCCAGGAAGGGAGGAAGTCGAGAAGCTGGACGTCTTCACAGGTGTCGGCAGCCATCTTGCTCCAACACGCAGCAATAGACTTTGATGAGGGAAGTAACTTACACTTATGGCCTTGTAACATAAGTTTCTACCCCAAATAAATACCCTTTATAAAAGCCAACAGATTTCTGGTATCTTGCTTAAGCACCCCTTTGGCTGACTAATACAACACCTTTAAAAAAATAGGGGGAAGGAAGACAGAGAAGAAAAAAATAGTTAAGAGACACACACCCTAAGCAAGGAAGAAACTGTGGAAAGGGGCTATGGACCTCATTTCTGAAACTGGTCATGAAGCCATAGCTGACCTTTATAACTGCCTTCTCCTGCCACCTGTTTCCGTTTCTCCTTTGTCCTCATCCAGTCCTCAGCTGCTTGGTATTCTTCTTGTGAGCTGGCCCAAGTCTTCTTTCAAGTCGGATCTCCTCGGGGGTCCTAGCTTTTTGTTGTTATTGTTGTAGTTTTACATTAACTTTTACTACTCGACTTGGAAGTTCTGAGAGGCACCTAAGAGAATCGCCTGGGCTCTAGACAGTCTTCTGTGCTGTGTTGTGTAACCAGGCTCAGGTCCATGTTACCAGGCTCAATCATCCCAGCCCACAGAGTCACGCCATGCTCTGCCCGTGGCTTCAGCGGCATGAGGGGCCCCAAACTCGTGGTGGAGGTCTCAATTCCCAGTTCCCTCGAGCCATGGACTGTCTCCTAGTGAAAGCATCCCTTAGGAACCAAGGCCTCCAGCAACAGAGAAAATATTCAGGAATGCAAAGCAAAAAAGGGTTATCAGGTGTGATAGTAAAAAAAAAACACTTCTACTTCTACCCCTTGTATCCCCGATCCATGTATTCAGGCTAAAGGAGAGAACCATAAATTGGTTTATTTTTAAAACCATACAGGGGAAGCAGCTGTGGCTCAATCAGTTGGGCTCCTGTCTATCATATGGGAGGCCCTGGGTTCACATCCTGGGGCCTGCTTGTAAAGGCAGGCTCGCCCACACGCGACGGAGAGCTGTGCTGCGGAGAGCTGACTCAGCAAGTGCTGCGGAGAGCTGACTCAGCAAGGTGATGTAACAAAAAGGAAAACAAGTAAAAACACAGAAGAGTGTGCAGCAGATGGACACAGAGAGCAGACAACAAGCAAGCCACAAGAGGAGCAGGGAATAAATAAAAATAAATACAGACACAGAAGAATGCACAGCGTGTGGACACAGAGCAGACAGCAAGCAAAAAGTCACAAGGGGAGGGGGATTAAAAAAAACAACATACAGGGAAGCAGGGCAGGTCAGTTGGTTGAGTGCCTGCTTCCCATATATGAGGTCCCAGGTTCAATCCCTGGAGAGAGAGAAGGAGAGAGGGATGGAGGGAGGGAGGGAGGAAGAAAGGGAGAGAGGAAGGGAGTTCCTTAAAATGAAAAACAAACATACATTGCATCCTATAAGACAGAACCCCATCTCTTCTGAGTGATATTGCCCAACCGGTCCATACCTGAGTTCTCAGAAGGCCATTTCAATTCGGTCAGCTCCTCCTGGGTGACGGAGTTTGATGAGCCCATTGCCTTAATTCTCTTGGTGGGAAACAACTTTGCTGATCAGAAACATGTGGAATTCCATGGCAGTGGATAAGGCCCTCCATAAGCCCCTGGAGGGTGCTATTGGCAGAAGAATTATGGGCAGAGAAAGCAAATCCATTTCCAGGGTCTATTCCAGTGAGAATAAATTTTGGCTCCCCGTCATGTGGCTGGCTGGTGCCCTAGGTAATTGCGCCATGTTGAGGCTCAGCGTTGGTCCCTGCTCTTGGCATATTAGACCCTCAGCAGAAGTGGCATCTACCAAGGTCAGCCGTGGTGCAAAGAAGACATGGTCGAGCCCGCGCTTAGCCTCCCTCGTTGCTGCCTTGGTTACATAGTGTATGGACCCTTTGAACAAGCACTGAGGTGTTGTGGAAAGGGTTTCTATGAACCGCTTTTTTCCTCAGTGTTGTCCACACTTGCCTTTTTCTTTGCATGTTTTGTAACCCAGGGGTTTAAATATGTAGGATGAGTTTTAATCCATTACAGTAAATATCCTTGTTGAAGCTCAAATTAGCGTCCCTGAGCTTTGAGAAAGAGCTGTGGCTCAAAACAGCTTTTCTAATTTCTCAGGGCTTCCTCGTAGGGTCTGTAGCAGTTTGATATGGTTATGAATTCCAAAAATAGGTATTGGATTATGTTTGTAAATCTGGTCTGTACCTGGATGTGATTGAGTTATGATTAGGGCTTTGACTGGGCCACATCATTAGGGCGTTGAGGCCCCCCCCCCTTGGTGGGCAGGGACTCACAAATAAAAGGCATGACAAAGGACAGAGTTGGAGCTTTTGATGTGAGGGTTTTTGATGTTGGAGTTTGATGCTGAAGACTTAAGCTGGAACCCTGGGAAGTTGGCACACAGAGGAAAGAGAAGCCAGCCCCAGGAAGAGAGGATCCTTGAGCCTAGGAAGAAGCAAGTGCTGGGAAGAAAGGAACCCTGAACCCAGAGAGAAGCAAGGCCCTGGAAGGGAGGAACCCAGGAAGGCTGAACCCTCACAGCTGTTGGCAGCCATCTTGGTCCAACACGTGGAAATAGACTTTGGTGAGGGAAGTAACTTAACGCTTTATGGCCTGGTATCTATAAGCTCCTACCTCAAATAAATAACCTTTATGAAAACCAACCAGTTTCTGGTATTTTGCATCAGCACCCCTTTGACTGACTAATACAGGGTCTTTCCAATTGAGGTTCAAAAACACGGCCACTGGCTCTCTTCACTGCCCCCACATTTATCTGGACCTTGTCTTTCCTTTTTCCTGGTTGTCCCCATCCTGCCCAATTTTGAGCCCCCTCTCGGCAGTCTCTCTCCCCCTGGAAGGCAGCAGAGAGTCTGTGTGGAGACTGCAAGTGCCCGCCCCCCGGCCCCTGCGGAGCGCCCCTGGCATGCACCTCCGTTCTTGACTGGGGCCCTCAGAGCTCACGCTGCAGTTCCAGTGAGCGCCTGTAGGCGCCCGGGAGGGCCTCCTGTTCTCACGTGCATCAGCTGTCCCCGGCTTCCCTCCCGCCCAGACGCTGAGGCCTGCAGCCTCGTGGCTGTGGTGCGCTGCCCCTCCTCATGCTGTTTGGGGGTTCATGGGAACATCTTCTCACCTAATTTTTCGTGAATAATTTTTGTGAATTTTTTGTGAATGTGGCTGTCTAATTACTGTTTTTGTGTGGGGATTCAGGGAGACTTAAAAACCATGTCACCACCGCCACGGCCGCCACCTTCCCAGAACTTGCTCTTTAACACCTTCCCAAACTGGCCATCACTGTTTCTGCTGTCGCAGTCACCGAAGGCTTCGCTCCCTCTGTCCTCCCGGGCTCCTGCAGCCAGGGCGCCCTCTTCTTTGGTTTTTAATTCTGTCTTCATTTTTGGCACCCTGCAACTGACATTCCCATGAGCTTAGCTGTGCATTTAGAAGGATGCCCATTACACTTTACCTAGACTCTTGATACTTTTAAGCAATAAGATTTTCAGATAGCCCAGGCCACTACCCTGTAGGAAAATGCCCGTTTACTCTCCAGTCTGCTCCACATAAATCATCCCGACCACGGTTGCCAGTGATGTGCTTATCTTTTTTTTTTTAGTTTTACAAATACCACTTGTTTATTACAGGAAATTAGGACATCAGCAAAATGCAGGGAAAAAATACTACTCACTTTTTCCAGGCCATCATTATTAGGTAAATTTAATAATTTTTCTCATCTTTTTTCTCTGAACCTTTTCTCTTTTTCAGAGTTGAGGTCACAGTGCATGTTCAAGTTTTTTTAATAAAAGCTTTGAGATAGAATTCACCTACCATACAATCTGTGCATCTAAAATGCACAATTCATTGTGTTTTAGTATTTTCAGAGTTGTGCGATCATCACCTCAATTTTAGAACATTTTCATCCTCTCCCCAAAAACACCCGTCCTCATTTGCAGTCACTCCCCGACCGCCTCGGCCCGAGCCCCACAGTGCTTTCTGCCCCCGTGGGTTTGCCGGTTCCGGACATTTTATATAAATGGAGTCATACCATATATATAAATGGTGTGATCCCCGAGCCTGGCTCCTCTCACCTGGAGTGTCTTCGAGGGTCAACCATCTTCCTTCCTTCCTTGTCAGCAGCACTGGCCCCACTGAGTACACACCTTTGCCAAGTCCTCCTTTCCCAACCTTTAGGTGCAAATCTCTTTAAAGTTCAGTCCTGACCGTGTCCTTTCCTCTCTACACTCCCAGGTAATTTCATTCATTTCCCTGCTGTTACGTGGCATCTATACACAGATGATGCCTGGATTTACATTTTGAACTTGAACCTCTTTTCTGGGCTCTAGGGTTGCACTTCTGTAGTACTTGGACATTGTTCATGAATTCCAAAAACAGATATTGGATTACATTTGTAAACTGGTCTGTTCCTCTGGGCATGATTAAATTATGATTAGGGCTTTGATTGGGCCACGTCAGTGGGACGTTGAGTCCCCACCAAAGTCCCCACCAAGGGACTCACAGAGAAAGCCCCGTGGCAGAGAAGTAAGTTGGAGCTTTGAGCCAGAGCCTGGGAAGTCAGCACACAGAGGAGCAGAGCCGCTGAACCCAGAGAGAATCGAGCCCCAGGGAGAGACAGAACTGGTCACCTGAAAGTCCACGGCTGGCCTTGTGGAGAGAGCACAGCAGCTGAGCCTGGAGCGAGATGGAGCCCGGGGAAGAGAGGAACCAGGAAGCCTGAACTCTCGGCAGCCGTCGGCAGCCATCTTGCTCCAACATGTGGCAACAGACTTTGGTGAGGGAAGTAACTTATGCTTTATGGCCTGGTATCTATAAGCTCCTACCCCAAACAACCTTTATGAAAACCAACCAATTCCTGGTATTTTGCACCAGCGCCCCTTTGGCTGACTAATACAACTTCCAGCTAACTGGCTGACCTCTCATAGGCATATCAAACAACATATTCAATATAAAACTCTTTGTCCCCCATACAAAGCTGTCCCCTCTCCCACATCTTTGCCATCTCAATAAATGATGCCAATGTCAACTTAGCAACTCAAGCCAGAGACCTAGGCATCATCTTTAATTCTTCTTTGTCCTTTCACTCCCACCCCACATCCAATCCATCATCAAGATTGGTTAATCTACCTTCAAAATGTATCTTAAAGCCTCCATTTCTTTCTGTATCCACAGGCATGGTCCGAACCGCCATCGTCACTCTGCAAACCTTTGTAACAGCCTCCTAACTGGTTCTCTTTTAGCCTTGACCCCTCCCATCCCTAAATGGCCCTACATAGCAGTGGTCTTAAAACATGAACAAGTCTTGTCACTCTCTGATTTAAAGCAGGTCATTGGCTTCTTGCTGAGCCAACGCTTTGGTCCACTCTCTTGCCCGAGGCCAGTGAGGCACCATCTTCTTGAGCATCTGCCCTCTCCAACCTCATCCCCTACCACCCTCTCTCCCTCCCAGTGCTCTGGCCCCATGGGCCAGAGTTCCTCGAACACACTGAGCTCCTTCCTACCTCCTTTGCTCACTGTTCTTCAGCTTGAACCCTCCCTACCTGCCGCCCCAGCTCCACTCGGCATGAATGGCTCCTTCAACTCTCAGCTTACATGCTCCCTCCTCAGTGAGGTCACCCCAACCAACCTCTCCCCAAATAGCCTCTTCATCAGCCCCTTTGGAGCACTTCTTATCAGCCCCAAGAGGCAGGACCATGGCGGCCACACCACCACCACCTCCCCGGGACACACAGTGACACGTAGGGGTGGTCGGTGAAGGGTGAGGGCGTGGGCCTCTGGCTTAGGGTCGACGGAATCCAGGCACTGACCCCTGCTCCCTCCCAAGTCCCCACTAACATGACAGTTAAGGGATTTTTTTTTTTTAAGGCATAAACCCACAAGGATAAAGAGAACAGGAGAGAAGTCCATAGTCACATGTGGGAATCTGGAAACTGATGGGAAAGTGAGAATTCCAGCGGTAAGAGGAGACAGCCAGGAGCAGCGCCCAGGGGCCAGGAGACTCGGTAAAGGCCAAGTTTGGGAATGAGACCTGTGTGAGAGGGTTCGCATCCTGTCCGCCACTCACCAGCTTTGCCACAGTGCCTCTTGGAGCTTTCAGCTCCCCGCGGGGAGGACAGCCCCCCGCGGGGAGGACAGCCCCTTCTTCTTGGGGCTGTTCTGAGGATTAAGTGAGACAGTAGAGCTGAAGCCCCTGGCACAACACCTGCCCAGGGCAGGTGCCCATCAGAAGAGCCAGGGATGGTCCAGTTTAAGCACTCCCACCTCATGACAGGAGCCGTCCTTGGGGGAAGGAGCTGAAACGGCCTTGTTCAGAGGCAGAGCTGGGCTTTGGGGTCACTCAGGGGCCATTCTCAGTTCTCAAAGCAGGACTCCGGGCCCTGCAGTTCCTGGCATTTCCTGTCTTCCCAGAAGGCAAGGAGGGCCTCCCAGGGAAGTCAGCTGGGCCTCTGGGAACCACATCAATTCTAAAGCAACGGGAAAACGCTGCCGCCGGGGCCTGTATTTAGCCCGCTCTTACCTGTAAACTCTAGGTCGAGCCCTCCCCCCGGAACCTCTCTGGTCACAGCACTAAGGCCGACCTTCCTCTAGTACCAGGCGGGCTTCTGAAGGGCATGCTCTCCTCCCCCGCCCCCCGGCCTCACTCCTACCCACCAGCCGGGGTGAAGAGCCCTTGGCACCGGCCATTGCTCCTGCTCTCTTCCTGCAAAGGTTTCATTCAAGGATTGGCTCTGCTTCTCCATGCAGGGTCTCCAGACTCCTAAGGGGACTGATGCTTGGAGGCAGGTGACGGCAGGGCAACAGAAGGCTGTTAAGACCGGGAAAATGCTCGCTAAACCGCCGTCTCAACTGCTTTTTAGATTAAAACCTGCGAGTAGCCAGCGACTGAGCAGACTGAGGGAAACGAGTCCCCACCCAGCTCCACCAGGGACCCCGGAGCCCGCACTGCCATGCGCTGGCTGGTGGCCACCCACTCCACCGGCATGAGCTTGGGGGGGGAGGCGAGGAGCCCCAGAAGTAAAGGACCACGGCTACTCTAATGGAATTTCACCCTCATGTAAGTCACGTGCAAAGCCCCAAATGGTACCCAGTAAAGGACTGCTGGCATGCGTGTGAAGCCACAGGTCAGCTCCCTCCAATTCCCACTCCTCAGGCAAATATTCTCAGGGCAGCACCTGCCCTCCCCCTTTCTCCAGTCCCAAGCTTCACAGCAGATGGAGCGGGCTTGGAAGAGGACGGACTCCAGGAAATCTGACCAGCAGCAGTTCCTGGTGTGTTCCTCCCCCAGCCCTCTGATGGCTGCCAGCTGGCAGCTACACAGACAAGAGGCAGGATGACCTGCACCCCGCTTCCCCCATCAGCCCAAACAGGGCTGCGGTGGCAGCAACAGGCCTGTCTCTTCAGGAGCAGTGTCCCCCAACTCGACTCAGCGCACAAGGGTGGACAGCCTCCCTGAGGAGCAAACGCAAGGACTGGCTCAGCCAAACTTGGGGGATTAATGGCTATTATCATGGTACAAAATTAGCTTCTCCCCTTGCCCTTACACACTTCCTTCTGGAACTAGTTTGCTTTGAGATGCATTTGTAGTGTGAACCTTCTTCATGGCTTATATTCAACTGACTCCATGATTCTCCAATAAAGAAATTTTTTATCAACTTTCTGCATCCCACACACCAACTACCCACCCCCCACACAGTTCTGGGCTATTCCATATTTCCCACGTGCCTGAGGGGTGGCAAGGGCAGGGCATATTTCCTTTCCCCACCCCCACAATCCTCTTGGATATGACCCAGGTTTAAGAACTGCCGAGGGGAAAGCATCCCAAGCGTTGCACTGCTATGAATCAGGGTCAGGACGGCGCCGGGGCCTGGTTTCTGCTCGTTTCTACAGTTCCTCCTCCTGGACTCACTCTCAGGTCTGGGTCCAACGCGAGGCCTCGTGACCCTGAAGTGCCTGGTGTGTGCTGGGGCATCTAAGAGCAGTCTTGGTCAAGAACCCTGAATTCTGTTTACTTTTGGCACGTTATCCCTTCCCACAATTTAAGATGCAAGATTTGTGTTGTTTCACTTATATCCAAAATACATTTACTTAAGACACTTGGGAGAAGTCTACTATATTTCAAACAAACACTTTCACTGAATTATCTTCAAAGAACTGATCACAAAGGATTTCAAGTAAATTGGTAATTTATTAGCATCGTTACTGTCTTACATCGCAGTTTCCAGTAAGTATGTTGAGTTGAATGGAAGTGACAGAACAAAGTTATGGTTTAGATAAACGTACAGCAGGTTTTTATTTTTTCCACTCATTCTTGTCGTAGTCCCACTTGGCGGAAAAGCCCTGGATTGGGCTGACCTTCATGTCGAGCATCCTCTTGGTCTGCTTGGCCACCCAGTCTTCGTCGAAGGTGTGCGGGATGGGGCCATACACTACAGGCCAAAACAGTTTCATGAGGCAAGACAGCTCGGCAAGGTGCTTCTAAGCCAGCAGTGGGAGGCGTTAGCTCTTCCCCAACACACTGGCAACCTGGCAGCCAAGTCATCTCCCACCCACCCACTCCTGAATTTAAATTATTCCTTGGTTCATAAAAAGTTAGTAATAAAATAATTAAGCTAAAGGAAAACTATCTTCTCTACAGTATTTAGACAGCAGGGTCTAGAGGCATGGAGCACAAGACAACCAAACACAACTTGGGAAAAGAGAAAATATTTAGGAACGGGGTCTGTTGTTAACCTGCATCCACATCATGCGAACCCCAAGGACAGGAAGAGGCCTGTTGAAAATGGGAAAATACCTCTTCTGCCGGGCAGAGGGAACCCCAGAGAAGCGCACTGGAGTGAGCAGGCAACCCCAACATGTCTAGGCAGAATCTACTAGATCTGATGACCGGAGCCTGGTTACTGAGCTGCAATCCTGTAGAAGCTGAGACAGTTCCTTCCCCATGGTCTAACCTCCTGAATCCCTCTCTGGAAACCGCCGGGGTGAGCAGACACACTGCTACCGAGAACAGTGTGCTGCCCCAAGCAGGAAGTGTGCTCACTACCAGACAAGCCTGGGCCACTAGCCGGCAGCCCCGCCACGGGGTGAGGTGAGCACGAGCTTCCCGGAACCGAGGTCCTGCTGCCGGCCCCACGGCCCCAGGCACCGAGGGCGGTGCCGTCCGGACTAAACCTGGGCCTGGTTGGTTGAGGAGTCCTCACCTGCGAGGCACACTCCCTCCACCCCTTCTTTCCTCTGGACTCACCATAGTGCTTCTCCCAGATCAGGATGAGGCCAGTGAAGCCAATGAAGAACAGGGCGGCTCCCACCACCGTCTTCCACTCGTTGGTGCCTCTGTTCATTTCCGCAAAGCTCTCCTTGAATTTCATGCGATACACTGGAACAAAAGGAACAGCCTTGTGCAGGCAAAAAAGCTATGTGGGGGGAGGAGATGTGGCTCAAGCAGTTGAGCGTCCACCTCCCACACGGAAGGTCCCACGTCCAGTTCCTGGTGCCTCCTGAGGAAGACGAGCGGACGATGACCACAAACCATGAGCAAACAGATGACGGAGCCATCTCAGTAGGGGAAGTCACACGGACCAAGGGCACCTCCTCCACGGTGCTCAACCTGAGGGATAAATCCCAGGCTGGGAAGGCAATGAGGGCCTAAGGGCCATAACACACACACAAGCACATAGGTGCAAACACACACACAATTAGGAGTGAAAAAGGGAAAAAAAATGCATGTAGTGGTGCTTTGGGTGAAAAAACATCAATGAGATTATTTCTCTGTTAAATTACAGTAAGGGTTGTATTTAATTACATCACTTTCATGCCCCTTCTCTACCTAGCAGTAACACTCTTTTGCAGATCCTCTTCTAGTAACTTACAGTAAACAAGCCTGAGAGAACAGATGCCTGGAGAGGCTGCTTCACGTCCTATTCAGGCCCTAGCCCGCAGCCAGGCTGCAGATCTGCCCCGGGATCAATTCCCAGGTCCGCATCCTGCCAGGCTCCACTTCCTCCCCACGCTCCGGAGAGCAGTGCTGCGAGGCCGTCCAGTCCTTGGGGTGACCCACACCGTGCACACGTGTGCTGCAGGCCAGGCAGCTGGGGGCTCAGGAACTGTGGTCAGGAAACGGAACTGGCGGCAGTGACTACGAGGCCAGGCTGTCAAGTCAGGATGGGTGGCAAGCAGAAGAAACCCAACCAGGAAAAGAACTCTCTAGAACCGCATGGGGCCCTGCAGGTAGCCTAATCTGACCCCTCCTTTCAGAGAGAAGAGTGATTCAGCCAATGTATTACCTGGTCAGTGGCAGAGCAAGGGTCAGAACCAAAGTGCCGGGCCCCTGGCTAGGGGCTTGCCATTTTACCACCCCTGGTAAGGGCATGAGGCTAAAAACCTCACGTGACAGAGGAGGAATAAGAGGACAAAGGAAAATAAAAGACCACATGTCCCTGAGTGACCTAGAGAGTAGAGTCTCAGGATGAATTTCTTCTTTGGTCTCTGGAATTCAGGTGCATTACCATTTATTGTCCTTGCTGACTAAACCTTGTTCCCTAATCTTTCATTAAGAAAGCAGGTAAATCAAAACCAAATGTTCCCCATCTTCATCTGAAAAAAAAAAAAAAAAAGGGCCACATCAAAGCCATGGGAAAATCCTCATAAGCAGACTCACTTCCTATATAATCTTAAGAGCAACTAGAAGGTATGGGGAATGGCAGGAAGAGATGAGAGGTGGAGGCACCTTTGGGACTTGGAATTGCCCTGGATGGTGCTTCAGGGGCAATCACCGGACATTGTAAATCCTCCCAGGGCCCACTGGATGGAATGGGGGAGAGTGTGGGCCATGATGTGGACCATTGACCATGGGGTGCAGAGATGCCCAGAGATGTACTTACCAGGTGCAATGGATGAGTCATGATGATGGGAGTGAGGGTTGCTGGGGGAGTGGTGGGGTGGGGGTGGTAGGGTTGAATGGGACCTCATATTTTGTTAATGTAATATTTTTACATAATCAATAAAAAAAAATAAAAAATAAAAAAAAAAAAGAGCAACTAGAAGACTGTTCTTTTCGATCCCTTTGGCCAGCAGGGTCAGGTTACACATTTGGCCTCCGACACAATCCCTTGACGTAATCCCTAAAGGCACTATTTCCTAACCTGGCCTAACCGTAAAACTCACCTGGAATGCCTGTAAAGTATACAGATCCCTAAGCCCCACCCCAGACTAACTCAGTCACCAGTTAAGTCACTGGCTAAGTGACCTTCACAAGGTCACGAGAACCCAAGGATCCTTACTCCAACTTCTTTCAATCAACTTTTTATCCTGAGGAAAAGAGACAGAGAGAAAGAAAACATCACTTCTAGTTGGTCTGGAGTGCATTTTTATACTTAATTTGAAGGCAGGCATGCCTCATATATCCAGGATGTAAAGCCAAACAAGCAGCAAGTAGACAGCTATCCACACCTTCTGTTCGTCCCAGCCCTCATGTTCAAAATGGTTCCCATGCTGCGAAGCCCCACCTTGTCCAGACTGCCCTCCGCAAAGCTGGCTGTGCATACCCGACCCACCCTAGAGGCTAGAGACAACATGAGAACTGCAGATGACACTCAAGACACTCTAATAGATTATGCCAAACTGGACACCCACGTTCAACTTTCTCATCCATGGAGAGGCTGCTCCAGGAGGCCTTCTCCTTCTCTTTCAAGGCCTTCTGGCTGGCAGAAAGGTGCTTGACATGAGCCACATCAGGCAGGGGATAGTCACGCCGGTCGACGTAAGCTGGGAGAGCAAAGTCTTCACTCTTCACGACACTTCCTAAAGGAACAAACCAGGTAAATAATTTAAAATCCCTAAGTTAAGAACCACAACCGAGGTGCTATTTCTAAGAACAGAAATAAGCCTATGTATGCACGCATACTGAAAACTTCAGTCATCTCGGGGATGTGGCCACTGAAGGACAGTTACATAGAAAAGGGAGCAGACTTGCCTGGCTAGCCCCAGATAGCAGAAGGAGGATAGAGGGCAGAGGGCTAACGAGAAGATTCTATTACAGCCAAAGAACTGCCAGGGGCACTCTAACTACTACGGACACCAAGAAACTCCTGAGGGTCCACTTTCTTCAATAAAAAGGCTTTTAAGTCCGCAGGGAATCCCTGCTCTCAGGGACTCCTTGCTCTGGCCTGGAGGCTGGACCAAATGGAGGTCCTTCCGTGCGTGATCCAAACTAATGAAGAACAAAAACAATATACAATTCATAAAGGAAGCATGTGTTCAAAATTAAAAGCAGGGAAGTGGACCTGGCCCAGTGGTTAGGGCATCCATCTACCACATGGGAGGTCCACGGTTCAAACCCTGAGCCTCCTTGACCCGTGTGGAGCTGGTCCATGCACAGTGCTGATGCGCACAAGGAGTGCCGTGCCACACAGGGGTGTCCCCCGCGTAGGGGAGCCCCACGCGCAAGGAGTGCACCCCGTAAGGAGAGCCACCCAGCGCAAAAGAAAGTGCAGCCTGCCCAGGAATGGCGCAGCACACACGGAGAGCTGACACAACAAGATGACACAACAAAAAGAAACAGATTCCCGTGCTGCTGATAAGTATAGAAGTGGTCACAAAAGAACACGTGGCGAATGGAGACTGAGAGCAAACAACTGGGGAGGGGAGGGGAGAGAAATAAATAAATAATAAATCTTTAAAAAAGAAAAAAAAAACATTAAAAGCAGAGCTATACAAAAATATGTTTACTAGAGCACTGTTTACGGTGCAAAAACCTGGGACCAGCCTGTGTCCATTAAAGGGCTGACTTAGATTATGCTCTCTGCTTAGAAACGTACCTCACTGGAGCCATCGGCCATGTTTTTTTATTTATCAAGCACCTACGCTATGCCAGACTTGGTTACAGCCATTTGGGATCATCAGTGAACTCTCAAAGACTCCTGCCTTCAGACGCTTACATTCCAGAAGTGAGAAACATACAACAGACCTAACTAATGTGTAAATTACACAGTACACCAGAAAATGAGTGCTCTGGCATTTTAAAGAAACAGAAAAAGAAAAATGAAGAGCCAAAGAAGGGGAATCAGGAGGATGTGTGTATGGCAGGGAACACGTTACAACAAAGAGAGCAAGGTAGATCTCTGTGCTCAAAAGGGAAAGGCAATCGTGTGATTCAAACAGAATACAAACATTACCTTTCTCTTAAAAAAAATCTAAATTCTGTCTGTATACTCAAGTGAAACACACCAAAAGTCCTAGACAAGTGGACTAAACGGGGACCTTTGTTCTAATTTTGTCAATTTGTTTAATGGCAAATACTTCCCAAGTTTAATATTTTGAAACAAACTCATTTCTCATGAGTAGAGAATTTGAATTAAAAATAACAGTAAAGAATTAGGAGTCAGCATAGGTGGTCATTAATGTTTCCATGTCTTCAAATGAGCAAGTACTTGTATATCATGGGCGGGGGAGGGGGCAGAATTCAGAAAGAAAAGAAAGATGTTCCAACAATTTGTATTCGGAATTTTCTTGCTGCCATAAGCTGCTACTTCAATTTTACCTACATTTGCAAGAACATTTTGTGTTCCAAATCCATCTGGAGATATGAAAGCACCTGCAGAGTGTTTCACCTCTCCCAGCTTAGTCTCCTAAATCATATTAACAGTGAAATAAAACATCAAGTCCTACATAAATTGGTACAATTTCTCTAGCTGCTTATCACAGCCATGCCAAGTGGGTAGAATACTTATAAATTTATACTCAGCCTCATCTGCAAAAGGATTTGAGGTGAAAACGACTGATTACTTGCCAATTTTAAAACTGTAAAATTCCATTAAAACAGCCTTAAAAAAAATGGTATCACATTGAAAATTATCAAGTTCACTCAAAAAAGTCTCTAAAAGGTTTAAAGTTCTCAGCTTACATATCAGTTATTAAAAAGAGATATAAACTGCAGGGATGTTATAAAATTTTGTGGTGATGGTTGCACAACTCTGTGGATATACTAAAAACAATTGAACTATACCCTTTAAACGGGTGGTTGTTAGGGGAATTGTATCTCACTAAAGCAGTTCAAAACAAAAACAAAAAACTGATGTCAACTCTCATAACCTTGGAGCACCCTAAACATAAAACTGCATTTTCTAAAACAAAGTGGCCAACCATGGCTGGGGTTCTCCGAGCTCTACGTCTGTTCCCCAGCAAATGGGGGAAAAGCAGAGGATAATGCAGCACCTGCTTCCTGGTCTAACAAACGGTTCCCATTTCTACCTTTGACCTAGATGGTAATTTTAATTGAGCCCTTCACTGGTAAAGTCCGGTGAGTTTGAGTTCTCCTCTCCATCAGAAGATTCACTGTACAAATATCCAACCTGACAACAGTGACTACTGACAGTATTCTGTATTGTTTTGATATTTCATATTGACAGTAGATTTGTGTATTCATGTATGACTCTTACAAATGACAAGTTAAAAATTAAACAGCATGCCCAAATAGTCAAAAATGTCTTAAAAAAGAAGAACAAAGTTGGAGGACTCACACTTCCTGACTTTAAAACATGTTACTTAGGGGAGCAGATGTGGCTCAAGAGTTGAGCGCCCACCTCCCACACGGGAGGTCCCAGGTTCAGTTCTCAATGCCTCCTAAAGAAAACAATGAACAAAAATAATGAGCAAACAGACGAGGGAGCCAAAAAGAGAAAAAAGATTTCTTAGCTACAGTGGTGAAAACAGCATAGTACTGACATAAAAACAGACAGACTGACCAATGGAACCGAATCGAGAACTCAGAAATGGAGCTTCACGTCTATGATCAAGTGATTTCTGACAAGGCTGTCAGGCCCACCCAGCTGGGTGAGAACAGTATTCAGCAAATGGTGCTGGAACTAGATATCCACATCCATGAGGAGAGAACACTTATCTCACACCTGACACAGAAGTGAACTCGAAATGGATCAAGGACCGACATGTAAAGGCTACAACCATAAAACTCCTAGAAGAAAATGTAGGAAAACATCTTCAAGATCTTGGGGTAGGCAGCAGCTTCTTAAACCCTTAAAGCACAAGCAACAAAAGAAAAAATAGATAAATGGGGCTTCAAACGTAAACATTTTTTTCTTCAAAAGACTGTCAAGAAAGTAAAAACACAGCTACTCAGTGGAAGAAAATATTTGGAAACCACATATCCAATAAGGATTTGATAACCATGTTGTATAAAGAGATTATACAACTCAACGATAAAAAGACAAGCAACCATATTTTAAAAATGGGCAAAAGACTTGAATAGACATTTTTCCAAAGAAAAAATACAAATGGCCAAAAGCTCATGAAAAAATGGTCAGCATCACTAGTTATTAGGGAAATGCAGGAAAAAAAACTACAATGAGATACCATTTCACAACTTAACAGAATGGACATTGCTTTTGTTTTTGTTTTTAAAGAAATCTGCAAGTGCTGGAGAGGATGTGGAGAAACAGGAGCGCTCCCTCACTGCTGGTGGGAATGCAGAACAGTGCAGCCGCTGTGGAAGGCAGTTTGGTGGTTCCTTGGGAAGCTGAATGTAGAACTGCCATATGGTCCGGGAATCCCATTACTAGGAATATATTCTGAAAGACTGAAAGCAAGGACGCAAACTGACATTTGCTCACCAATGTTCACAGCGCATTATTCACAACTGCTAAAATATGGAGCCAGTCCAAGTGCCCACCAAGCAATGAATGGATAAACAAAATGTGGTACATACACACAGTGACATACCAGTCAGCTGTAAAAAGAAATGAAATCAGGATGCAAGACAACATGGATGACCCTAGAGGATACTATGCTGAATGAAATAAGCCAGACACAGAGGGATATTGTATGGTCTCCATAATATGAACTAAACACCGTGAGTAAACCCATGCAGGCAGACTCTTGAGTACAGGTTACTAGGAGATAGAATGTGGGCTGAGGATGGGAACTGATGCTTAATGTATATAGCATTATTAATAGGGTTCACTGTACAAGTAGAAATAAACAGTTGAGAGTTACAAAAAAAAAAAATTTAAAGGGCATGACCTGTCTAGTGGACAGCAGTTCATCTGTCACCTGCCTTCTATGAGCTGGAAATACAACAACAAATGAGACAAGCAGGGTCCCTGGCTTCAAGAGGCTGATAACACACAAATATACAAGGAAACCCACAGCATGCCAGTGCTGTAAGGGTGACGTATGACAGGGAACTCCTTTAGAACAGGGGTCAGGAAAGGGCATTCTGAAATAATCTTTGCACAAAGGGTGAATGATGTTAAAGAGGTTTCCACCCACAGCTCAGCAACTGAGGCAGGAGGTGCCAGTGAGGTCCCAGGTCCATCAGAGAACAAGGTATGGCCCTGGGCGTAAGCAACGGGAAGAGGGGCTGGGTGCTGGTTTTCTTTTCCTTGAGTAGTGTATAAGATAGAAAGGCAGACAAGGCAGGTGTAGACTTTCCTCTAGGTACACCAAGAAGCCACTGGACAGCTTCCAGAGGGGGTGTAACTTCATTTACTTTCTCCACCAAAAACACATCGAATAAACAATGGCCATTATAACTCTCTAAGGAGAACTAAGATGGCTTCTTATAAAAGCTTGGAATGACCACAAAAGGCCATGGAAAAACTTTTTTAGGGTGACAGATCTTTGTGTCCTGACTGTGGTGGTTACACAACCAGGTAAGCTGATCAAGATTCATGGAACAGTATACCTAGAAAAGGTCAATTTTACTTCTGTGAATTATCCTTCAAACAAAACAAAGCAGCTAAGGACATACAGCAATAAAACCAAATTGAAAGCTAAACGTACCTTTGTCATAAATGATTTCCTGGACTTTTAATGTATTTTTTTTCCTATGTATTAAACAAGGAGTTTTTCTTTATTACCCACTTATTTAAATAGCTGTTACCTCGAGACTATTCTTACTAAAATGATCTGTCCACAGTGGGAACTCTGGGTAGTCAAAGGGACCTGGAGAAAAGAGTATTGTCAATTGAAGAACACAGTCTCACTGAGAAACCCACAAGTAAAGCAGTTACAGGTAAAGGTAGTAACTGATTACTAATCACCCGGATACATAAACCTTCCTCTCCAACCTTAGCGTCCACCACCAAGAGGTGCCCTGACCCTTCAGTAACATGCAACTTGCCAAGCTGATCCGGATTTTTGTTCCTGTGCTTGCTTTTCCCTCTGCCTGGAATGCCATTCCTCCCTTGTGTTTGACGTTAAACCTTCTTGTCTTTCAGCAAAGTCGAGCTTCTCCAGAACTTCCCCAAACCCCAGGACAGGCTAAATGCTTCTCCTCTCGAGGCCACCAGATTCCAGGCATCCTTGGAAAGGGGCCAAAAGGCATACTCCTTTTACTCAGTGCCTAACTCAGTGTCTGTCTGGTACAAAGAAGATGTTCAATAAAGACAAAACTAAACCGATTCAGTGCCAGGCAGTGTATCTCAGGTGAGGAAAGAGATTCCTAAATGGAAGCAGCTTTTAAAAGATGGAAATGAGATTAAAACCCAGCTTGGTCTTTGAAGCTTAAGTTCTTTCATTTCCACCGCCCAAAATGTAAACAGTACTGAAGACCAATAGTTGGGAGTTTTGGAAATGAAAAAGAAAAAAGATTAAGGCCCAGTGTGGCAGAGATCTCTTGACAGGGTCAAATGTGAGCTGAACTTGAGATAATGGGCAGGGAGGGGAGGAAGAGGGAAGGGGATCAGTATAAGCAAAGACACAGACTAATATTCAGTATGACTTAAAGTATAGTACTTAAGCTAGAACTATATACCCTGTTAATAACAGCAAGCAAGATCAGGATCTGAGTCGTTTTTGTTTGAAACTCCAGTGCCCACCACAGGGCCTTACAAACAGTGGGAGCACAATGAAATTTGTTCTTCCGATTTAAAAGCAGGAAAAGGGAACAGGAACAGCTCAGTGGTTGAGCACCTGCTTCTCAGGTATAAGGTCCTGGGTTCAATCCCAGGCACCTACTTAAAAAAAAAAAAACACAGTAAAAGTTGCACTTACCATGTGCTCGCGCACACACTGAGGTGGAAATTGCTCGCTTGCCAATTAGGCTAAACACTCTGGTGGTCAACATTCTGAAAGACAAAAACATATGCCTTTTCTCCACGAACGACAGCAAACTCCTACTAGGGATGAGTCTTCCTTTTGCCTCAGTGCATTTTGGAAGTTGAAGAGATTCTTTCATTTTTCTGCTTCTCCTTGATATAAATGAGTTATTCTTCGTTACTGACTCACAATTCACAAAATAATTTACATTAAGATTTTACGTAGCAGTCAGCATGTTTTCACTGAGATTCATTACAAACCAAGTGTAATGATGTATCAAGGAGAAAATAATTTTAACAAGAAATTCTGAAAAAGCTAGAAATCATTAGTGCTGTGTTGCCATGATGGGTTCTGTTCTTTGGGGAAAATGGTAATCTCACAGGTACTGGCATGCATTACATTCAACTGAGTATTTGTTAAAAACCAAGTATGTACACAGGATTGGAAATCGCAGGCAGGAAGAAAGGCTGCAAACACGGCCTCTTTCCACGTCCAATCCCTCCAGTCAGCGGGTGTCCTGGATGACCCACCTCTCACCTGGGCCCTTTGTCACTCAGGCCCAACTCACCCGACCCATCCCCCTTTAAAAAGTGCACCCTTTAGAGGGCTGTAGACGATGAAAAGAATTCCGAACACATTCGGGAAATACGCCCACCGGGGCAGCGTAAACAGAATCACGACGTCAGGACCCAACTCGCTCCTTTTCTCCTCGGGCCTGGCTTTTGCGTAGGCTGACACTGGGCGCCTCCCAGGCCCGTAAGCGGAGCGTCTCTCCGTTAAATGAGGAGCGGTACTGCAGACAGCGTTTGGGGATTTCGGCCGGGATTGCAGGTGCAGCCCCGGGAACCTCCTGCTCGCGGGCCCGCGCCCTGGGCCAGCGGGCGCTCCAAGGTCAGAGGCCGGCGCCCGCGCGGGGGCCGCGGCATGGTAGGTGCAAAGCGGGCCGGCGCTTCCAGGCGGCTCCAAGGCCGTGTCCCGGCGGCCCCCCGAGCCCGCAGCCCCCGCGGGCGGGCCTCAATGTCACCGGGCTGCGAGGCCCGGCCGCCGCCTCCCGCTAAGTCCCGAGCCGCCAGGCCGCGGGCTCGACGCTCGGGGCTCCTCGCCCCGGACCCTCCCCAGCCTTTCCGCGCGGCACGCGCCGCCCCCCAGCCTCACCTGCCGCCGCCCGCCGCTTCCCACCGCGACCACCCTTTACACCCCGGCTGCCCGCGACCGGAAGAGAGCGAGGCCGCGCCGCGGGGCACCACGGGATCGCGGAAGACTCCGCCCCGCGCCCTGCCGCTCTGGAGGTCATTGTGAGTGGCAGGCAGAGAGCGAGGCGGGCGTCGTAAAAAGGCGCGCGGGGCTGCTTTCCGGCAGGCGCCGGAGAGACCGCTTTCCGGCGGCGCCAGGAGGGAAGCGCGAGTGGAGGCAGAGGCGGGAGCGGGTCTCTGAGGAGCCAAAGCCCGGAGTGGGGCCGGGCCTGCCGGGGCTCTTCCGCCGGCCAAAGGGCAGCGCCAGGGAGCCGCCGCCGCCGCCGCCTCATCTTCTTTTCTCCGCCGAGGCGCCGCGCGGCCGGGCAGTGGGGCCAGGCCTCAGGCGCGCGCCCAGGGCGGCCCTCCCGGGCTCAGCATGCCCGGGGTGAAGCTGACCACCCAGGCCTACTGCAAGATGGTGCTGCATGGCGCCAAGTACCCCCACTGCGCCGTCAACGGACTCCTGGTGGCCGAGAAGCAGAAGCCGCGCAAGGAGCACCTCCCTCTGGGCGGCCCGGGCGCCCACCACACCCTCTTCGTGGACTGTATCCCCCTCTTCCACGGCACCCTGGCCCTCGCCCCCATGCTGGAGGTGGCCCTCACCCTGGTAAGCACCGGAGGGCCCGCCCCCCTCCCCCGCCTTGGCCCCGGCCTCCCCTCGGGGTCAGCAGGGGAGAAGGTTGGCTTTGCGGTCGGTTTCCTAGCAGCCCGGCCTGGAAGCTCCCAGCTCTCCTGGAGGCCTGGAGAGCCCGCGCCCTCAGGGGGCGGTGGCGACGAGCGGGAGCGCGTGGGTCTTAGCCTGGCACGTGCTCGGCCAGTGGGAGCTCGTACCAGGAGGAGCCCCCGCGGCTGCGGGGGTAGCGACCCTCTGACCGGCTTGAGTGTTTGGGGAGGCGCTTTAGGCGAGGGTGAGGCGTTAGCTTCTTCAGCTCGAACGGCTTTACAGGAACGAGCCGTCCTGAGCAGAGCTGGAACTGGGGGATTTGAGTCGCGCTGAGTTTTGACGTGATGGAACTTAAATGCTGGCGTTTGGCTCTCCGTGACCTTCAGAGACCCTTCCTGTCCCACGTGGGTGTCAGCGCCGGGTGCTTGGAAGCCGGGGGCGCAGAGGCCTTTAGGGGGGCGCTGACTGCCCCTCTCGAATGCGCCTTGGTGGTGTGTCCTCTTCCCGACGGCGGCTGGTGACTTAGCCAGAATGCTTCTCTGGTTTTAAAAGCTAAAGAACTTCTGTGAAATTAAAAAGCAGGAGCAGACACATCTTCTAGCCCACAAAACACACTTTCATGTTTGTGTTTGCAGCGACTGCTTTCAGGAGTCCAATGGGGAAAAGATACTGGTAGCCGAATTGCAGGCAGTTTTTTTGAGATAGAATAACCAATGAAGGAAAAAACACCGTCTCTAAATTCCAATGAGGTGAAATCTTAGGGAAAAATGAACGGGCGCCTCAGACCTGCCTACCTAAGCTGAGGTTGTTTATAAAACTTTCACCCTAAAGAAATATGAATTCGTGCAAGAAGTAGTTAAATTGAGGCAGAAAGAGAAATGCTTTCTCTATGCTGTCTACCAAGTAAAATGCGTCCGTTTCTTAATTTTCATAATTATGCCACCCATGTTAATGTTCGGTAAGCAGGCAGTACCTTGGGACAAAAAACTATGGCCAAAGGCTGCTGGGCACATCTTTGAGTGCTTGTTAAAGTTAATGTGAGTCATTGTGTGACTTGTTTTTCTCTTGGACTCAGTTTCTTAGAACAGTATGTAGGTAAAGGATTTGAAGTTACAGATACACTTGCCTCTTTTGGGGAATTCTTGTTTCCTAACTTCAGTGTTCTTCAGGTCAAAAACAAAGTTTCTTCATGTCATTTCTGGACAAGAGAGAAAATAAATAGATGGCATTTATAAAAGTAATCATTTTATCTCCTGAAGAAATGTGCCATAGGTACCAAAATATCTCTGGCATGTGTCTTTTTTTTCCACTTTTTTTATTTTTTAAAAGATACTTCATTTACATAAATATTTCAAGGAATATATAGGAGATTCCTATATGCTCCGCTCCCTACACCTCCCACATTTTCCCACTTTAGCAACATCTTTCATCAGTGTGGTACATTCATTGCAATTGATAAACACGCTTTGGAACATTGCTGCTAAGTATAGATTATAGTTTATATTGTAGTTTACGCTCTCTCCCATTCAACTCTAGGTTATGGCTGAATATATAATGGCCTGTATCTGTCATAAGTCATTCAGGATTTCCAAGTCCTGAAAATGCTCCCCATTACACCTGTTTTTCCCTCTCCCTAACCCCAGAACATCCATGGGTCACTGCCTCCACACCAATGACGTTTTTTCTGTGCTAGAATCACCAAAAGTCTATAGTAGAATAGTAGTTCATTTCCCAACCCTGAGGACTCTAGGATGGTGATGCCCACTCCACCATTGAGGGGGACTTTGGTCCCATACATTCGATGGATGGGACTCTTGCTTGCAGTTGTAGGCACTCTCGGTTCCTTGGTATGTTGTTTGTCCTTGTGTCTACTTTAATGAACCTATTTTCAACCAGCAAGTGCCATATATAGGGTTAAGTAGAAGTGGTGAGGGATCAGAGAAAAGTCAGCCAACCCAGGCTTGTTGGGTAATCGGGGAGGGAGCTTCCCAGGGAAAGAGACCTGCAAGCAGAGACCCAGTAATAACCCCAATGGGGTTGAGGGGAGAGCATTCAAGGCAGCCTGTCTGAAGGCCAGGGGCGGGATGCAGACAGGAGTGCTGAGTAGGAGGGGCTAGTGAGGAAAAGGGGCAAAGGACCTTGTAGATCCAGTGAAGGCGTTCATTTGAGTACCATCCAGAGAACAGAGGGAAGCCATGGAGGAGAGTGGAATGATCACATTTGTGTCTTCAAGTGACTGCTCCAGCCTGCAGCATAGAAGATGCTGGAGACAGTCTGAACAAGACTAGAGGCAGGGAAATGAAAGTTACGGCAGGATAGTGGCCTACACTGAGTGCAGTGTAAGCCCAGAGAAGGGAACAGATCCGAGAGCCAAAAGGGAGAATCCACAGGATTTAGTGACTAGTTGTATATGGACAAAGGGAAAAGGAAGTGAAGGGACACCTTGGTTTCTGGCATGTGCCTCAGGATGACAGTGGTGCGGTTCATTGAGGGAACCAAGGCAGGAAAACAGGTTTGGAGGAGTCATGATTACTTCAGTTAAGGACACGTCAAGTTGGAAAGAGTCCAAATGAAGAAGACCTAGTGTTTGAAATTAAATATGGGTTTGGAGCTCAGAAGATGTGTAGACTGGAGCTTCTGAAGCCAGGAGAGCAGGTGGTATCACCCCAGGACTGTGTGTGGAGGAAGAAGCAAGCTACAGGCACAAACCTAAGGAACTCTGGGTTTTACAGGGTGGTGGGAGAGGGGGAATAAGGAGCAGCCAGAGGGATAGGAGGAGAAGATGTGTTATCTTAAAATCCATGAACTGGGATTACTGACCCAAACACTAACAAGACTATGAAGTCCAGCTGAAATATTTAAGAATATCTTAAAGACACACTTGAACTTAATTCGGAAATATCAAAAATTACTAATTCTTGAAATATCAAATATTACTAATTTTTTTTCATTTACAGCGTTAAAGCATTATGTTCCTAATATAGAATATGAATGTTATACATAAGAGAGTTAAGTGTACCGACCATAAATAACTGCATTTTCCATAGTTCGCATTATTTTTATTGCAATTCTCCACCTGTACTAGCCACAAGGAGCAGAACTACTTTCCAAACCACTTACCTGGGGAGGGAAAATGCCAAGAGGGGACCTTGACTCTCAGAGCTGAGGCAGGTGCCCCACTGCCACCAGCTTGCTGAAGAGTGAAAGGACCACTGCATTGCACCCAATTCTGATCCTGCATCTCCTGCCCCTGTGACACTCGCCTCTCCAGCCTGTCTCAATTTCTAGCACTTCCCGAAATGTGCCCTTTGGTGTTTGAGTCTCCTGTCCAGCAAACCTAGGTCCAAATCAGATTCCCTGGAGTAACTTCTTTTAGCAATAAAGACAACAGCTAAACTTTCCTCTTTCCTAAGCATTGGTTGTTTATACTGGCTTTGATTATATTCACCAGAACTTTGAGTAAGTATCTTCAGCAATTTGAAGATACTGATCAAGTACAGATTAAATAATTTTAAGTGGGAAGTTAAAAAAGAGGAAAATTTGCATCCACCCCAAATTTTTGTATTAAAATTAGGCTATTTATATAATTCAGCTTTTGACTTAGGGACTTTATAATCAGGAGGCAGTCTTAGTGTAGTAAGCTCCAGAATTCATGTTTGAACCACAGTTAATAGTATTTCAGCTATGGAAGATGTAGTTTTAATAAAGCATCTGAATCCACGCAACTGTATAAATGAGGCTTTATTCTCAAGACCATTTTATATTTGGGAGTTCATATTATTAGTTTTGATAAGTGGAAAGACTAGCTAAATACACAGTCCTTGAAAGGGCATTATTAGATTCTTTTGAAAGATTTTTCATTATAATTCTCCATTTTTAAAAAATGGTTGCATTTTCGTGTGCTTTTTGCTTTTTTAATGTACTTATACCTATTATTTATCCTTATAGCCCTTTGACGTAGGCAGTGGCAGAATTATTTTAATAGCAAAACCCATAAAATGTTAGTAAAATTAGCATAAACCTGCTGCTTCTCTAAGCCCTTTCATCCTTTGCCCTCCTATTGGTTTCCTAATAAAGTGAGGCAGCTTTCTATTACATTCTGTACTTTCTTGCTTATTGCCGTATTCACTGTGGTTTTGGTGCAGAATTCTTTCTGCGTTGCCTCCCTGTGAGCCTTCTCTGCCCTCTGCTTCTCTCCTCCATCCCCTCCTGCTTTCTGCTCTTTGTTTATCTCCAGAACCTTCATGTGCTAGCCTGGGCAAAGGGTCTGCCTCCTTCCACTTCTTCCCCCGAATGTCACCTTCCTTCCTCATCTTCGCTCCTAAGCTCTTTTTTCATAAATCCAGCTCCTTTCCCTTCCATAGAAAAATTCAGCATCTGGCTTAAGAGGGAGATTTTCTTCTCAGTGAACCCAAGTCTCTCTGCTTTGGAACACCAAGGTCTGCTTGTTGCAGCTGCCAAAAGGGAGGCTCAGCTCAGCTCTCAGCCTATTGGCAAGTGGCAGCCTTAGACGTGGTCCCTTCTTCAGAGCAGCTCTCCTTTAGTTCCCTGCCTTGCCTACTTTATGGCTATTAAATAGTCACATGAGAGAGATGATATGCTTGAAAATTATTAAGTGTCACGTGCAAAATGTTAAGAGTTGGCTGAGAGAGGCTAGTTCCTCTGTGGAGTCTCATTGAGAATGAGTGGATTGGGGCCAGTGCCTTTAATGTACTCCTGCTTGGCCATAACAAGCTAAAAGGGGCATCAAAAAGAGGGTGACCAGCTTATGCCGAGGTGAGCGTTTTTTCACTCTGAAAACTAAAAGAAATGCAAAATTTTGGAAGGTATCTGTATTCAGAATCAGTCTTACTAAGTCAACATCAGGTTTCATGGAGTTTTGTCCTGAACTTTTATTTTGTTTTGTTTTGTTTTTAAGATTTATTTATCTCCCCCTCCTGCTTGCTTGCTGTCTGCTCTCTGTGTCCATTCACTGCCCTTTCTTCTGTGTCTGCTTGTCTCCCCTTGTTGCATCATCTTGCTGCACCAGCTCTCCACAGGCATGGACTGTCAGCTCTCTGCAGGTGCGGGCCAGCTTGCCTTCACAAGCCCAATCGGTTGAGCCACACCTATTTCCCCCTGAACTTTTATATTGATTTTTTTTTTTCACAAGCAGCATAATAGGGTACTGAGGCATCATAACAGCAAGACAAGAAAGTGGATATAAATTCACTGAGAGCAGAAGTTAAGCAGCTTCTCAGTTCTTTTGCCTTATGCCCCTCTTGGAAGGGTGCACATTGCCTTACTGTGGAGGCTGCCACTTAAATCCACTGTGGCTTTTCATCAAAGAGCCGTTGGGGTTACTGCAGGATTCTGAAGTCTCCTAAGACCATGCCCCTGCCTGCCTCCCACATCCTCCCCAGCCAACATTTCTCTTTCCTTCCCCACACCAATCACTCTCACTTAATGTCTATTTCTCTTTTCTAGAATTTAAAGAAAACTCTTCCTCTCTTGTTAGAACTTTTGTAGCCTCCTTCTCTATGCTCTAATGGCTGTTGGATATCCCTTAATCAAGTCTTTGTTCGTCATTTTCTTGTTTTCTGCTCCTCAGGTAACCCATCTGTGTAGCCAGCGACGCGCTATAACATATATGCTCTAGGCATCCATTCAGTTAACTTTGCAGTGGAAGTTCGATTATTCAGAAATGTATAAAGCAAGCTAGATCTTAATGTGGCATAGTTCCCTTTTAAGACTGCCTTTTCAAGGCGTTCTACTAAAAGTTTGATGTATGACATTTATTTTTCCACTGGGAGTTGTTGGAGTTTTTCATATAGGAATTTGCCTCTGTAGTATGCATCATATTAGTTACCACAACAGATTTGTTAGAATCGTCCTTCCCATCAGATGCTGTCTTTGATCCTTTTGTAACATGGTACCAAATGTATTTGCTGGGGTGGGTCCAGGTCTGTTGGTTTCAGCCCAGGAAAGAGATCTGACAGACGGCTTAGATGGCTTCCAAAGACTTGTTGGGGGTCCTCAGGGCATCATCAGTTGCAAAGTAATTTATCTTACTCTTTCATGAAACAGTGCAACTGGGTAGAACAGTGACACTCCCTCTCCACCCCAAAGGTATTGCATGTCCTAATCCCTGGGGCCTGTGAACATGTTACTTTACATGACAAATGGGATTTACCAGGTATGATTAAACTAAGGACATTGAGACAGGGAGATTATCCTGGCTGATCTGGGTGGGCCCAGTGTTTACAAGGATCCTTGTAAGAGGGAGGCAGGAGTGTCCGTCTGAGAAGGAGATGGGACAGCAGAAGCAGAGATCAGTGACTTGGGGCATGAGCCAAGGAACATAGGTGGCCTTTTGAAGCTGGAGAAGGCAAGGAATAGATTTCCCTCTTGAGCCGCCAGAAAGAATGTGACCTTTTAGACCTCTGGTCTGTAAGATAATAAATTTGTGTTGTTTTAAGCCATTATATTTGTGGTGATTTGTTACCGTAGCAATAGGAAACTAACACAGTAGCCAGCCTTGGAAGACCGTCTCTTATTCTCACATTTGGATGTAAGGACAGTCTTTACTGGAGAGCTGGGAGAGGGACACCATATTAGTTTCCTAGGCCTGCTATAACAAATTACCACAAACTGAGTGGCTTAAAACAATAGGAACTAAGTAGGGCCGTGCACTTCCCACTGGCCCTTGGAAAAGAGCCTTCCTTGCCTCTTCCGGCTTCTGGTTGTTCACAGCAATCCTTGAATTGCTTGGTGTGTAGCTGCATCACTCCAGTCTCTGCTCTGTTGTCACGTGGCCTTCTTCCTCTGTGTGTTCTCTGTGTGTTTCTTATGTCCTCTCCTCTTCTTAAAAGGACGTCAATCCAGTATGACCTCATCTTAACTAATTCTATCTGCAAAGATACTCTTTCCAAATAAGGTTACATTCTGAAGTACCAAGGGGAGGACTTCAGCATATCGTTTTGGGCCACACAATTCAACCCGTTGTGTCTATTATAGACACCAAGGCGGGCAAAATGAGGACAAACTCCAGAGACTTGTCATTTATTGGAAACATAAAGGTTGAGAAGGCTACCCTAAAGATAGGCTATGTGGAAGGAAATGGGGCCAAATACCTAAATTTTAGAGCTAGGCTGTGCCTTTTGATACAACATACAGATGAGTTTAGAAAAAAGAGCTACTCTGAGCAGCAGTAGAAAGTTTTTAGAACCTATTCCCTTAAAGAGGTGAAAGAAACGAAATATAAACAGGTTTGGAGTAATTTGCATCAAATTTGCAGCAATAGAAAGCCATTATAAATATTTTGGGGACGTAACTGTAATCTTTCGGGTGGATGGCTAAAGCATCCAGTTGGATCACTGAGTCCTTGTTTTGACCTAATATGGTAATTCGTAAGCTTTTAGGAGTCCAGAATTATTATTTAATCCTCACGTGAGCCAGGGAGCCTTGGGCTGTAACAATCTTGTAATGTCTGCTTTTAGTCCTCAAGGAGACTGTCAGAGGTGAGATAACCCAATCCAGAATTCAAGAAAAAGAGCAAAAGGGTTGTGGTTTTTTTTAAGTCTATATATTTTTTTAAATCAGCTAATTCACTGCAGAAAAGCAAAATATCAATTTTGTTTCCTCTTCTGCTTCTTCAGACTGAGGATAGAATTTATTGTGGTATATTAAAATTCCATTATGGCAAAATGGTTAGGATGACCTTTTTTTGTTTTTAATAATGGCATTAGACCTGCAGGAAGCTAAATCCGATGAGAGGAGAAGAGTGGCATTATAAAACAAACAAAAAATGTTTAAAGTCTGCGGCTCTGCTCCCATTTAAAAGCTTACAATAGGCATTTGACTCTGTGTGTGTGCCTGCACCCCTGCCTGCACCTGCAGCCTGCGTGCCTGTTTACCCACATCGCAGTGTGAAGGTTTGTTCATGGGAGGTTGCTAGGAATACTGACATCTAAAATAAGACTTGGTTTTGAGAGACTCTAATTCACATTCTGGCTCTGCTGTTTCCTGGCTGTGCAAATTTGCAACCTCTCGAGCTTTAGTGTACTTATCTATGAAGGACTTTATTTAAATGGTCTTAAGAATTTTTCAAACCCTAGCACACTACAGTTCTTTATAAGAGAAAATGTATAAATATTGTCTTCTCCCAAACTCCCACAGTACTGCACACATTTAGTGTGTGTTGACACTGGGGCCATCTGCTGGAACGTGGGAAGGAGGTCATCCCTTGTGCAGCCCACCCGGCTCTGGCCATAACAGTAACCTCTATAGGAGGACCATCTCATTGAGAGTGCAGTGCCCATGTATTGTTTGATTTGATTTGTTATTTGTTTCATTCTTATATCCTCTGTTCTGGTGAGTGGGATGCAAGGATTCTATCATCTCTTGTTCCAGCATTTGGGGGGGAGAAGGACCTCCTGTGTTTATTGAGACATGATATTTAAGGGACAGTCATTCATCTTTTCTTCCCAATTTTTGTTCCTCTTTCAGATTGATTCATGGTGCAAAGATAATAGCTATGTGATTGCTGGTTATTATCAAGCTAATGAACGTGTAAAGGATGCCAGGTATGTCCATGTAAAAACTACTCTGGTCTGCAAGAATGTCTAATCATGTGGCCAGTGGAGACATTCTCCTGTGTGCTTTTTGGCACTAAATAGGTGCAGGATGTGAAATCTGTGAGAAAAGAGCCTGCCCTGCCCCCACACCCATGCCTGTTTGTACTGTTTGAGGGGGACCTGTGGGGTGGATCACTCCAAAGACAAATTCTAAACACTCATATTTAACTTTGGGATTCTGTTTTACATCTTTATTTTACTGGAAGGGAATTCATACAATGAAAGCAACAGTCAGACTTCTATCCCTCAACTAGGTCTTGCTTCTCATTCCCAAGCTAGGAATGTTATAGGGCAGAGCTTTACAAAGGCATACTGTGGAGTGGGTGTAGCTCATTGATTGAGCGCCTACTTCACATGTACGAGATCCCAGATTCAATTCCTGGTACTTCCTAAAAAGATAAAATAAAAAGAAATACTGCTCTCTTTCGAGATAAATAAAATGGCCTAAAGGCTTGGGGCTTTTAGGGTCTGATACTCTGAAAATGCAATGTTTGATGCTTCCTTTGTATTAATCCTGGTTCCTTTTAACCAGGTATTTCCCCCACTGTGGTTCTCACTAATGAGCAAAGCAGAGAACTTTGTTTTATTTCTGCTTTAGTTGTGGTCCCAACGGAAACAAGTGATGCACTGAAGTTAGAATAATTTGAGGAGGATTTAATAAACGAGTTATTACAGAGGTATGGGCAGTGTATAGGAAATCCCACAAGAGGGTAGTTCAGTGATCTGAAACTGGGGAGAGAAGAGCTATCACCATCCCTGGGCCTGAAGGGACTGGAAGAAGGAATAGGGTAGAGAAGGCCACCCAGAGAGGAGCACCAGCCTTTGTCAAGAGGCACATCCATCTTCACATGAGCTGAGCTTCCTCCTCTGCCTCCCTGGGAGTTTCTCCAGGGGCTTTCCTTTGGCTAAGCCCAACCAAGCCAGAGGGGCAGATAGGAAATATCCTGTACTACACATAAAGAGAAGCAGACACCAGGATGCGCAGACAGGATTCCTCATGTTATCTGATAAAATAGTCTGATTCTAGTTTCCATGGAGTTAGGGGATGTGGTGAGGTTTTTAAAATCAGCGTGTCTCATGTAATTAGGGACACTTGCCTGACACTGGAGAGAGGTTGGGATTGATAACATTTTTGGAAATAATACAATAAACTAGTAACCAGGTATTATCATCACTGAAGAGACACGAATGCACATCAGAAACATAGGCACTTTTAGCCATGGGTGACTGGTCTAGTCACTGAACTCTGAGGAAGGCAAGGGAACCAGAAAGATGCTAGGCTCAAAAATGATTCCTGCAAAGCAGCTGTGGCTCAGTCAGTTGGGTTCCCATCTACCATATGGGAGGCCCTCGGTTCACGTCCGGAGACTTCCTTGTGAAGGCAGGCTGGCCCGCATGCTGTGGGGCGCCGCCCAGCCCACAGGCACCACAGAGAGTCGACTCAGCAAGGTGATGCAACATAAAGAAGGGAGACAAGCGAGAACACAGGAGCCTGCAGAGAATGGACGCAGAGAGCAGCCAGCAAGCAAGCCACAAGCAGGGGAGGGGAAATAAATAAACACAGACACAGAAGAACGTACAGCAAATGGACACAAAGAGCAGACAGCACACAAAAAGCCGCAGGGGGGAGGATTAAAAAAAAAAGATTCCTGTCACATCTATGAGGAGGCTCAGACCTGGGACCTTCCAGACAGAGTCTTTTTAAAAATGGTCCTAAATATGCCCAAAGAGAAGACATTGACAAAGGACTAAAGGAGGGAACACAATAGGGGAATGCAAGGAGTATCAACACAGATATTGAAGTTATGAAGAGGAACCACACAGAACTGAAGACCCAGGAACAGAAATTAAACATTTCCTAGAGAGATTGGTTCAGCAGCAGATTGGAGCTGGTAAAAGAAAGAATCAGTGAACTTGAAGGAAAGATGATTGAAATTATTCAGCCTGAGGAGCAGAAAGAAGAAAATAGTGAACAGAGCCTGAAGAACCTGAGGGATGCCATCAAGTGGGAGTCCCAGAAGGAGAAGAAAGAAGGAGGCAGAGAGAATGTTCAAAGAAATAATGGCTGAAAACTTCCCAAATTTAACAAAAGATGTGAATACACATATCTAAAAACTCAACGAACTCCAAACAGGGTAAACCTAAATAGACACATACCACATCATGTTGTAATGACACTGTCACGTGTCAAAGACAGAGATTCTAAAAGCTACAGGAGAGAAGCAGTGAGTCACATACAAGGGAGTTGCAATAAGATAAAGTGCCAATTTCTCATTGGAAACCATGGAGATAAGAGTGCAGTGGGACAGGAAGCAGATGTGGCTGAACTGATAGAGCATCCACCTACCATATGGGAGGGTCCAGGGTTCGATACCCAGGGCTTCCTGACCTGTGTGGTGAGCTGGCCCACGCATAGAGCTGCCTTGTGCAAAGAGTGCACCCTGCAAGGAGAGCCACCCCACATGAAAAAAGCACAGCCCACCCAGGAGTGGCGCTGCACACACACAGCTGATGCAGCAAAATGACATAACAAAAAAGATGAAGTTTCCCGGTGCCACCGAAGGTGCAAGCAGACACAGAAGAACACAGCAAGTGGACACAGAGAGCAGACAATGGGGGTGGGGGAAGGGGGAGGAAGGGGAATAAATAAATCTTTAAAAAAAAAGAATGCAATGGGAAAGCATATTTAAAGTGCTGAAAGCAAAAGAACTGCCAACCAAGAATTCTATAGCCAGCAAAATTGTCTTTGAAAAATGAGGGAGGGAGAGGTTAAGACATTTCCAGAAAAACAAAAGCTGAAGGAGTTGGTCTATACTAGACCAGCTCCTACAAGAGATGCTAAAGAGAGTTCTGTAGGTTGATTGAAAGGAAAGGACAGTAGAATGACAGATTTAAGTTACATAAAGAAATAAAAGATCTCTGGTGAGGGTAATGACATGGGTAAATATAAATGTCAGCGCTATTGTATTTTTGTTTTGTAACTCCACTTTTTACTTCCTACAGGAAAAGACATGCATAAAATAATGATAAATCATAATATATAAATATGTAATCTGTGCCAAGAAATACATAAAGGTGGGGGACAAAGGAGTAAAGGAACGTAGTTGATGTATAGTACTGAAGTTAAATTGGCATTCAAAGCAAACAAGACTTAGAATGTTAAATTTAAGCCCCATGATAACTACACCAAAAATGTCAGACTCTGCACACTCATAGAGACAGGAGTTAGAGTTCAGGTTGGCAGGGGATGGGGGAAATGGGGAGGTAATGCATGATGAATGTAGGTTTTCTGTTTGGGAAGATGTGATGGAAGGGGTGAGGGCACCACAGTATTGTGAATGTGATTAATCCCACTGAATGGTATGCTTGGGAGTGGTTGAGGTTTGAGATAGGAAAGCTATGTTGTGTTTGTTCTCACAACTTCAAAATAGCAAGTAAAGAGACAATGACAAATATACTACATGAACCTGGATGGGATCCAGCAAGGGAGGAGAAAAGGTCAAAGGGACATTATTTAGACATATGAGAAAAATGAACTATGGATTAAATTTTATATTAATGTTAAATTGCTTAAACTTGATAACTGTACTTTCATAAATGAACATCCTTGTTCTTAGGAAATCTACGGGGCCATATTAAGTGTTCAAGGGTCATGATATTTACATCTTTATACTCAAATGTTCAGGAAAAGTATGGTTAGAGGGGAGCAGGAGTAGCTCAGTGGTTGAGCACCCGCTTCCCATGTACAAGGTCCTGGTTTCAAGCCTGATACCTCCCAAAAGGAAAACAAAAAAAAAAAGGATGGATGGGTGGGTGGGATGAAGGAAATAGGAGATGTGGCAGAATGTTAAAGTTAGTGGACCTGGCTATAGGGGGTGGGCACATATTAGGATATGTTGGAGTTCTCTATATGGAGTTTGTATTACTTTTGTAATTTGCTTTGGCTTTCTCCCACTACTTCTTGACTTTTTTCTCTGAGTCCAAGAGCTACACTTGTTTCTCTTCCTCCTTACGTCTTCCACTAACTCACTCCCTCTGGACCTCGTCTCTGATTCCAGCTGCCTCCTGTGTACTGAGGACTCTCAGAGTCCACATTTCCCACTGGAGTGAGAGCCTGTTCGTGGCTCCCATGTGAATCTTTGTCTTAGTTACATCCAAAGGATTGACTCTGTATGGAATGCCTGCCACGGCCCAAGTTCTGTGCTGAGCCGAGAGGGAGGTGCACAGCTAAAACCAGGGCCCTGACCCTCAGCTTGCCGAGTTTAACAGGAAAGACATTGCAGACATGCCCAAGGCAGGAGGATGTCACCCCTGCTGTGAGTGTTCCAGGATGGCTGGGACAGCAGGAGGTAGGGAAGAGCCACTTCCATTGTTGTTATGGGGGAAGCCCTCAGGGAGGGGTGTCATTTGAACTGGGCGCTCTAGAGGGTGTGGGGTTTTGTCCAGTACAGATGTGGACTCCAGCAGATAAGGGCTTTATATGCAGGGTGGGGTGGTTACATGATGAAGGCACCTGGTGGAAACTTTTAGAAAGCTACATTTGGGCAGGAGCACGAGGTACTCACACAAAGGGAAATGGCAGGGAATGAGGCTGGAAAGCTAGGTGGGGGCTACAACCCAAGGGTTCTTGAATACCCGGAAGAAATTTGAACTTTGCTTTGTAAACCATGGGGAGTCACTGTTGAAAGGAAGATTTCCCTGAACTGAACAGTGCTGCCTCTTAGCTACCTCAGAAAACAGAAAGGGCACCAGGCGAGAGGCAGTGACATCAGGTGGTCGGGTTAGGTTAGATTCTGCTTTCCTTGACACCCTCCCCCCACTCCGCTCCCTGCCCTCCTGGCCCCCGCGTGGTTCTGCCCTGGCTGTCATCGTCTTGCTTTTCTGCACATGCCTTGTCCGGCCCGGGGCCCTCTCAGTCTTCCCTGCCTCTGTTCTGACCTCATTCCAGCTCAGCCTAGGATTAGCTTGCTCAGACACAATTCCCCTGTTCCTCTACAAGTCTGGTCCATCGTCTGCTCCATTCAGGGGGTGGTTGCATTTCCCTATCGGTATTGGTTTTTAAGGAGGTACTGAACAGCCCCTTGTAGAAAGGATTAAAACATTAGCTGAGGGGGGGGGTGGGCGGTAATCCTTTAGGTCCCTTTTAACCCCAAGAGTTGCTGCGTTGCTTAGGTATTTAATCCACCCCTCCAGCGTGCTGGTGCTGGTGCTGGTGGGAATAAGCCTCTAGTAGCTCCCAGTGTACCTGGTACTGGGCTTTATTTGCGTCATCCCACTTAATCTTTCACAATGCTCAGGAGGGAGAGACTCCAGTCCTGGGAAGGGAGCTTAGCTTCACAGAGGCTCGCAAGTGCCAGGGCTGGGATCATGCTAACTTCATTTTCAGATGCTATTTGTTTCTACCTGAAAAACCTTCCTTTCTTTAGTCAGACCTAGCTGAAAAATTTGGTCTTGTCTTAGAAATAACCTGATTAGCATTGCATCACAGCATAAGCTTTGCACTCAAATCCAAGACTTGGATTCAAATCCTGGGTGTCGTACTGATGTAGGTCCTCAGGCCTCGGTAGTTCTTAATGGACGTAAGAGCATGTGCCTCCCAGGGGTTTTGCCCCAAAAGGGGGCTGTGAGGTTGAGATGGAGTAACAGGTAGCCGTTTTAACCCTGTGCTTGCTTCAAAGTTGGAGTGCTGGTGCTATTAGTAGCCCTGTGATTCCTTTTCTCTTTTTAAAAAGCATCATTTAGGCAATGGTTTAATGTTATAAAGATATTGGCGGTGTTTAAAAGTGTTTTACTCATTTCCTAAACTTGAGGTTATATCAGGCTTTATTATATCATTTAATAAATGCTAGTGTTTTAATTCACAATTAGCATTTCATATGGGTATATTTCAGAACTTGCCACAGTACCCTAGCTTGAGGTAGGTAGATGCTCAGTAAATAGCTTTCAGATATAGAAGGTAAGGTATAAATTGCCTGTTTGTTTTGGGGTTTGGGGGAATGTTTTGTTTTGTTTTTTAAGTTACCTACTAAATGCCTCCTGTTGTGCTGGTCAGAAAGGATCAGCAGCTTGGTCTATATCTTAAAGACACCAACAGTTTTGTTTGGCAGGTAACACTTCCAGGGAACAGGAGTTGATAAAGTCTAGTAGGAAACAGTCCAATTTCAATGTCATAGTGTGTGTGGGCAGTCTTACTGTCAGGGATGAGATAGCTCAGTATTTGAGGCTAAGTACTTAATTCCAAAAAGAAATAAGTAAAATTGGCAATTCTTTCAAAAAGTTTGTAATTCTTTACATACAACATTTTTGTAAAGTTATTTCAAAATAATGAATTTTAAATTTGAATTCTTGGGAACCTAAAATGGTTTTGGGTTTTGTTTTTTGTTTTTCAATCTCAATTTATAATTTCCAACACCTCTATACCCACTGTGCAAAAACTATACCTTCCTCCTCCTCCTTAACCCCTGGTAGCCACTAAACTATTTTCTGTCTATGAATTTGCTGTTTTTTTGGTCTTCTTTTTTTTTTTTAATATTACATTCAAAAAATATGAGGTCCCCATATATCCCCCACTCCCCTCACTCCACTCCTCCCCCCATAACAACAATCTCCTCCAACATTATGAGACATTCATTGCATTTGGTGAATATATCTCTGAGCACCGCTGCACCTCATGGTCAATGGTCCACATCATAGCCCACACTCTCCCACATTCCACCCAGTAGGCCACGGGAGGACATACAATGTCCGGTAACTGTCCCTGCAGCACCACTCAGGACAACTCCAAGTCCCGAAAACGCCCACATATCTCATCTCTTCCTCCCACTCCCTACCCCCAGCAGCCACCATGGCCACTTTCTCCACACCAAGGCCACATTTTCTTCCATTACTAGTCACAATAGTTCATGAATAGAATACCAGTAAGTCCACTCTAATCCATACTCTATTCGCCTCCATCCTGTGGACCTTGGAATGGTCGTGTCCATTCTGAATTTGCTATTTTTAAATACTGCATATAAATTAAATCATACAGTATATGCCCCTGTGTACTTTGTGTATTTCACTCACAGTGTTTTCAAGGTCATCCACGTTGCAGCATGGCCCAGAACTCCACCCTCTCTTATAGCCAAATAACACTCCATTTTGTATATGTGCCACATTTTGTTTATCCGTTCATTTGTTAATGGATACTTGGGTTGTTTCCACATTTTAGTTATTGTGAGTAATGCTGGTGTCAACATTGGTGTACAAGTATTTGAGTCATTAGACCTACAAGTGAAATTGCCATATCAGGGTCATTCTTCTAACTTTTTGAAAAACCACCATACTGCTTTAATAATAATAAATGTTAAGAACAAGAGCTTTGGGAAGCAGTTGTGGCTCAACTGATAGAGTGTCCGCCTACCATATGGAGAGTCCTGGGTTCAGTACCCAGGGCCTCCTGACCTGTGCGGTGAGCCGGCCCACATGCAGTGCTGCCGTGCACAAGGAGTGCTGTGCCATGCAGGGGTGCCCCCCCCCACATAGGAATGCCCCACGTGCAAGGAGTATACCCCACAAGGAGGGCTGTCCCGTACAGAAAAAATAGCGCAGCCTGCCTAGGAGTGGTGCCGCACACACTGAGAGCCGACGCAGCAAGATGACGCAACAAAAAGAGACACAGATTCCCAGTGCCACCTGACAAGAATGCGAGCGGACATAGAACACACAGCGAATGGACACAGAGAGCAGACAGTGGCGGGAGGGGGGTAAATAAAAAATAAATCTTTTTTAAAAAAAAGAAATAGAAAGCCTCAACAAATGTGTAACAAGTACAGGGATTGAATCAATAATCAAAATCCCACCAAAGAAAAGTCAAGGACCAGTTGGCTTCACTGGTGAATACTACCTACCATTTAAAGAAGAATTAATACCAGTCCTCCTCAAATTCTCCCAAAGAATTCAAGGAGAGGAAATAATGCTGTAGTTTGTTCTGTGAAGCAGCATTACTCTAATACCAAAATCTGATAAAGAGATCACAGTAAGAGAAAAATATAGCCCAGTTTTCCAGAGACAAAAATCCATAACAAAATACTAGCAAACTGAATCCAACAGCATATTAAAAGGATTATTTGCTATGAACAAGTGGGGTTTATCCAGGGAACTCAAGGGTAGCAGTATTTGAAATTCAGTCAAGGCAATACATACCACATATAGAGAACAAAAAATCCATGTTATTTCGGTAGACACAGAAAAGGCATTTGATAAAATTCAGCGTGCTTTCCTGATTTTTAAGAAATCAGAAAAATAAGAATATAGGGAACTCTCCTCACTGTTATAAAGCCCTTTATAAAAACCCACAGCTGACATCATAATTGTGAAACTTATAGTCTTCCCCTTAACATCAGGGACATGATGCCCACTTTCACCATTGCTAGTCAGTATTGCAGTAGAAGTTCTAGCCAGAGCAGTTAGGCCAGAAAAAGAAATAAAAGATATCCAAACAGAAGACGAAGGAGTAAGACAATCTCACTTATTTTGCCAGCAATGTGATCTTAATATAGAAAATATTGAAGAAATCTATAAGAAAATGACTAGAGCTAATAAAGTTTTCAAGATACACCAAGTAAGAGTCTAGATATTATGAGACTAGTTAGGAAACATTTCATCAAAGTGGCAGGGCACAAGATCAACACACAAAAATCAGTTGTGTTTCTATACACTAGCAATGAGCTGTCCAAAGAAGAAATTAAGAAAACAATTCTGTTTAACATCTAAAAAGAATAAAATGTATAGGAATAAATTTAACCAAAGACGTAAAAGACTTATACTCTGAAAACTACAAAACGATGCTGAAAGAAATTAAAGATGGGAAACGGACTTGGCCCAGTGGTTAGGGCGTCCGTCTACCACATGGGAGGTCCGCGGTTCAAACCCCGGGCCTCCTTGACCCGTGTGGAGCTGGCCCATGCACAGTGCTGATGCGCGCAAGGAGTGCCGCGCCACGCACGGGTGTCCCCCACGTAGGGGAGCCCCATGCGCAAGGAGTGCGCCCCGTAAGGAGAGCTGCCTGGCGCGAAAGAGAGTGCAGCCTGCCCAGGAATGGCACCGCCCACACTTCCGGTGCCGCTGACAACAACAGAAGCGGACAAAGAAACAAGACGCAGCAAATAGACACAGAGAACAGACAACCGGGGGAGGGGGGGAATTAAATAAATAAATCTTAAAAAAAAAAAAAAGAAATTAAAGAAAACCTAAGTATATGGCAAACATCCCATGTTCATAGATTGGAAAACTTAAAATTGTTATAGTACCCAAAAAGATTCAATGCAATCCCTAACAGCAACCTTTTATAGACATGGAAAAGCTGATCTTCAAATTCGTATAGAACCACAAGCGGAACCAAATGGCCAGAAAATTTCATAAAAGAAAATAAAGTTGGAGAACTCATACTTCCCAGTTTCAAATTGGGAAACTACAATAATTGAAACAGTGTTGTATGGGCATAAAGATAGACACATAGACCAATGGAATAGAATTGAGAGTCCAGAAATAAACCCATACATCTGTGATTAATTGATTTCTAACAAGGCAAGGGTGCTAAGAACATGATAAGTAGAAAGAATAATATCTTCAACACATGGTGTTGAGAAAACTAGGTATACATTCAGAAGAATTAAGTTAACCCCTACCTCATACCATATACAAAAATTACCTCAAAATGGATGAAGAACCTAAAACTATAAAACTCTTAGAAAGTAACATAGGGGCAAGTCTTCATTACCTGGGATTTGGTAAATGGATTTTTAGCTATGACAACAAAACCACAGGCAACAAGAGAAATAATAGATAAATTTGACTTCAACAAAATTAAAACATTTGTACATCAAAAGACATATCAGGGAAGAAGAAAAAACAATAGGAAAGTGGAAAGACAGCCTACAGTGGGCAAAGGACTTGAAATGGACATTTTTCCAATGAAGATAAATCACCAATAAGCATATGAAAAGATGCTCAGCATCATTAGCCTTTAGGGAAATGCAAATCAAAACCACACTGATCCAGTAGGAAGAAGAGCCTCCCTTCCCCCCAAAAAAACACAAGATACAGCTTTGTACTCTCAAGGATGACTGTTATTTTAAAATATGGAAAAGAACAAGTGTTGGATAGGATGTCAAGAATTTGGGACTCTAGTGCATTGTTGGTGAGAATGTAAAATGTTACCACCACTATGGAAAGCAATATGACAGTTCTGCAAAAAGTTAAATCTAGAATTAGCATATGACCTGGCAATTCCGCTTCTAGGTATAGACCCATAGAAAGTAAAAACAGGCTCTCAAACACATCCTTGTACACCAGTGTTTATAGCAGCATTATTCACAACATCTCAAATTAGGATACAATCCAAGAATCCCAACAAATGATTGGATAAACAAAATGTACATTCACATAGTAGAATATTACTCAGCCATAAGAGAGGATGAAGTTCTGAGCCATGCCACTACATGGAAAATCCTTGAAAACATGCTCAGTGAAATAAGTAAGACACATAAGAACAAATATTGTGTGGTTTCACTTATAGGAGATGTCTAGAAATACGAAGTCCACAGAGACAGGAAGTAGGTTAGAAGGAAGGCGGGAAAGAGGAGTGTATGTAAATAAAATTAATAAAAATAAACTATAATCAATTGGGAAAAAATAGACTCATGGATGGACAGAAAAAGGAATGGATGGATGATGGATAATGTGATAAAGTAAATATAGGAAAATATTGTTTGTTAGTTTTTAAGAGTTATTTTATTTTTTCCCACCCCCCACCCCCTCCACCCCCCTTGCCGCTAGTGCTTGCTGTCTGTTCTCTGTGTCCATTCGCTGCACGTTCTTCTGTGTCTGCTTGTCTTCTCTTTAGGAGGCACCAGGAACCGATCCCAGGACCTTACGACGTGGGAGAGAGGCACTCAAGCTCCCTGGTTTGTTGTGTCTCTCATTGTCTTTCCTCTGTGTCTCTTTTTTGTTGCGTCATCTTATTGCATCAGCTCACTGTGTGGGCTAGCTTGCCTTCACCAGGTGGCCCTGGAAATCGAACCCAGGACCTCCCATATGGTAGATAGGAGCCCAGTCACTTGAGCCATGTCTGCTTCCCTAGGAAAATGTTAATTCTAGATCTTGGTGGTAGGTATGTGGGTATTCATTGTACAAATCTTTCAACTTTGCTGTATTTTTTAACATTTTCAAAACTAAGTGTTGAGAGGGGGAAAAAGTAGCTTTGAAACTGTCTTTGCCTTATAAGTCTCCTAGACTGTGAGATAGACATGTTCTTAATACCTGCTGACTTCTTTTCCCTGTACCTCTAATGTGGGAGTCAGGCAGGTGACAGCTGGGGGAGTGAGTGATGTTTCTTGTCAAGTCACACTGGCAAGCAAGCTCGGGAGGGATGAGCCCAGTAGGTCTCTTCCAACAGCTGTTTGCCTTGTAGCTGTGGAGCCCTCACACTTGCCACCCCCTCGTAAACACGGGGAAGTGCTACACTTCAGAGATTTTTGTGGTGGCCTGAGGGACAGGCATCCCTGAGCTCCTTCCTTTTTTAATTTTTTTTTTTTTTTTTGGCATTTCGTTTTAGTTAACACAATACTGCAGGTTTTTAATAAGCATACCGTTACAGATTCTCAATTTTGAAGATGCAAATAGGTAAGATTGATAAAATTCTTTTCATAAAATATTTCTTTTTTTCATGGCAATTACAAAGCTTCCCTTATCATGTTTATCTTCTTTCTTTTTTTTCATGTCCCATTCTGGGCTACCATGCTTCTGTAAATACACTCACAACAATCAATGTATTTTTATGGCCTAAAACAAAAAAATAAGGTTTAGTCCCTCCTCAAAAAGCTAAGAATCTAGTTGTGGAGGCAAAAGTAAAATTCACAAAAAGAAAACTCTTGTCGAGGAGTAAGAGAGTACTTGAGAAATAAGTGCTCAGAGCTTAGCAAAGGGAAAAATAGACCTAAATTGGGGTGGTTTGGCAAGGCTTCATGGAGAGGATGACATTTTTTCTGGGCATTAAAAGATGGGTAGGAATTCAGTTAGCAGAGATTGGCGTGGAAGGGTTTCCAGAGAGCGGGAATAGAGTGAGTAAAGGGAAAAGGTGTGCTAGAAGACAGTGTTACTTACATTCCTCCTGTGAGCAGGAACGGTCGCTAATCCGCGGTGAGAAGCCTGGGTCTTCCGGGGTGGGCGTGAGGGCAGGGCAGTCAGGTGTGTGGCCAGCATGGCACACAGTTTCCTTTTAGGAAAACCAGTCTGCGGAGAGTAGCAGGATACACCAGACAGACTCCTGTGAGTCCAGTTAGGAAGAGTTCTTAGAAACCTCTGCCTGCGGGAATGTCTGACCCAAATGGAAAGCAGGGAGAGGAAGGAGCCTGAGGCGGGAAGAACCTGCAGCCCCTGACTGGAGCGATGCGTCCGCCTGCACTTGGTGGTTCTAGCTGGGGGCCTCTGCAGAGGTGGCAGGTGGGAGGGTGACCGTTAGGCAGTGGGTGGTGGGCTTCAAGGGCACAGCCTCCACAGGGGTAAGGGGATGGAAACCAGATCCCCTGAGGTGCTGCTGAGGAAATGGGGCAAGACGGTCAACTTAGTAAAAAGTTGAAGAAATTTGGTTGAAAGGCAGAAATTTTGGACAGTGGCTAGAGAGAACTGATTACTTCCTCATACACACTCATACCCCCAAAAGAGACTTTTAAAGCTTTGAAGACAGATGGAACCACTGGAGAAAAAGAATAAGTTGCCCATGGAGACCAGTGAATGGGGGAGGGACGGGTCCACAGGACACCTCCTGAGAAAGGAGGGGCAAAAAAACTGTCTTTGGAGATGTCAAGTAGGGGTGATGTGGAACCACTCCAGATTAGCTTCATTGACTCATGGTAGAGTGACAGCAAGGAGCAAGGCTAGAGCTGGCAGTTGAAGGCTGAGGAGGGTGGAGAAGAGGGAATGGCTTAGGAATTAAACCAAAAAAAATTCAAGGTGACTTGACTGCCCACAGCAGTGAGGGTTCCGCTAGTTTGAACAGCACGGTTGGCTTGACCACATGGGCACGGAGAGGGCAGACTGGAAGGTCTGGGCTGGATCCTGACTGGCCTGGGTGAGCCAGCACTCGGCTCGGGCAGCACCCTCCATCAAGTCCCAGGGAGGCTTTCTGCTGAGCGGCTGCCTCCCAGCATCCCCTGCCGCGAGCCTCCTGGGCGGAACAAGGCAAGACCTGCTTTGGGTGTTCCCTGTCGCCTTCACAGCATTCCCTGTCCTCAGCACAAGTTGTCTGAAAGCTCATTGTCTCTGCTGGATTTTTAATAATTCTGGGTTTTAGTGGCATTCACTGGAAGGGCAACATAAAATGGCACTAACTAGAACATGTAACCTAATTGGGTTTTCTCTTGTAGTCCAAACCAGGTTGCCGAAAAGGTGGCTTCCAGAATTGCTGAGGGCTTCAGTGACACAGCGCTCGTCATGGTGAGTCGCTCCTCGTTGCCTTTAGCGGGTTTTTCTGCATACAGGATGACTAGTCAGCATTTTCCTGCTAACATGGAATCTTATTTTATAAACAGTCTTCCTTTCTGTGGATACTTTGGGTAATTCCTCCTCTTCAGACTTGCCACCAATTTGAGTATTTTCCCAAGGGATACCCAAAAGGGGATATTCTTTTAAATATAGAAGTCCTCAGAGTAAGTTCCCCAGGGCCAGCAGCATCTAATGGAAACTCATTAGAAATGCAGATTTTGAGCCCTTACCCCAAATCTACATAATCAGAAACACAGGAGAATGGGGCCCTATAATCCCCATTTTAACAAGCCTTCCAAGTGATTCTGACACTTTCAAGTGTGAGAACCATTAAATTAGAGTAGCCAGCACAGCCTCTAGGGAGGAAAGGGTTGGATGGCTAAATAGATGAATTATATCAAGCGTCTTATTAAATCTCCATCTCATATCAGACAGAATTCTAACAGGGCAGAAGTAATGTTTTGAAGCTCCACTTCTGGGACAAAAACTATTGATACAAAGCACTTAATATTTATCCTGCTTAGCACATACATTCCTTTAGGCCAGGCTGTCTTTGGGATGCTTCCTGTCAGATGTGCAGTGTCAGCAGGTCACAAGCGAGGTTCCTGCTCTGGGCCGTGTTGCTGCTGCTGTGACAGCGGAGGGGTGCCTGGGGCTTCTAGGCAAGTGCCAGCTGTTGCTCGAGAGCCTGGCTTTTGGTTGGCCGTCTGTTCACTCTGTGCCCCTTGTCTTTGCTCAGGTAGACAACGCTAAGTTTACAATGGACTGTGTAGTACCTACGATCCACGTGTACGAGCACCATGAAAACAAATGGCGGTGCAAAGACCCTCATCAGTGAGTGCCGACTGGCGTCCCACCACGTTCCTGTGCTCTGAGGGCACCTGTGCTGCAGTGTATGGTGGGGTCCGTCCCAGCTGCTCTAAGAAAGCTCGTCCCAACCTTCTGGTGGCTTTAAGTTCGTATATTCTCCAGAGGAGTGTACTGGCCTCTCAAATCGGTCCGGTCCCTCAGCTCCTCGGGAGGTCCTGGCCTCTGGGCCTTCTGGGCAGGAGAGGGAACGTGAGCAGTACTTCAGGGCTTATCACCCCTGATCCCTGGCCTCTCCCCAAGCCACTCCACTCTTCCTGTGGTGCGGTGCGCTGTGCTGTGGTGGTGGTGGTTTGTAATCATTCAGAAAGTCTCAGTCCTCCACCTTCAGCTTGTGCATAATTGCGTTTGAAGGGCGTCTTTCCTGTACTAACCATGTTTCACATCTTTATGAACATTGCATGTGGCTGTTTTTTTCTGCTTAATATATTGAAAAGCCCCGTGTTTTCATTATTAAACGATTAATGTTTCCATATTTGGCCTCCTAGTGATTACTGCGAAGACTGGCCAGAAGCCCAGCGGATCTCAGCGTCGCTCCTGGACAGCCGGTCCTATGAGACCCTTGTGGATTTCGATAACCACCTGGATGACATTCGGAATGACTGGACCAATCCAGAGATCAATAAGGCTGTTCTACACCTGTGTTAGGGAGGGGCTTATGGACTGGTCTCTGGGCGTTTCCACTACCCTGAAGAAGAAAAACGTATTTTTAAATGTGAATCTCATACCCTGTGTGGAAAGCCGACAGTTTTAAGAAGTGGCATGTGCCGTGAAGGAAGGCGGTCACCTTTTTAATGCAGGATCTCTAGAAGAGGTACCAACTATTCAATCTGACTGCCTCGTGGATTCTTTCCCGGTTGTATGTTGCTCTAATCTTCCAAATCAAAGCTATTTCTGCTTGTCCAAGATTGTTCCTATTAAACAGTTTTAACTAAACTTTTATAATCTATAGAGAATACTTTTTAAGACTTAGGAGGTGTCTTTTTAAAAAGGCCCACATCTTAAACTCAAATGAGTGTTCTGTGAGTTTTTATGCTGTTTGAGTCGATGCTCTCCAGTCCTGGGGTTAGGCGGGCTTGCTGCTTGCTGCGGCCACGTGATGGCTGAGACCCTCCGTGTGGGGGTTAGAGCGGGTGGGTGGTCTGGGGCTAGGACATGGTGCTGCTCAACACAGTGTCGGCCTCACTGGCCCGTAGCAGCTCTGACACAGTGGGGATATAAGCACTGTCGCCTGAGAAAGCGTCATAATTAAGGGTATAAACAAACATCGTTTGGATTGGGAACTTGGATTGGAGCACAGTATAATGCTTCTCAATCAGCCGGAAAGCTTGTAAACATTCTGAAGAAACAAGGAAGGAAAAACGGAATTGTGCTGTGATCAGATGCACTTTCTGCTTTTTAAAAATGCAAAAATCAGTCCTAACTCTTGACTTGCATGATCATCCAAATGGCTTTAATCTGTGTCTTCAAAGTAATTCTTTTATATTGAAAGCAGCAAAAGCAAACAAAATGTAGACTCCCCAAGTTGTACTGAGCAATGTCTGTGATTTTTAAGCATAGAACATTTGATTACATTTTCTAACCCAATCCTAGAAAATTGATAGGGAAATTTTATAGTGCTACTGCATTTTGTCCTTTTCATGTGAGTTATTTTGTCCAGAGTTAAGAAACAGAACCTTTCCTACTGCCTTGCCTTTGACTACAAAAAGGACAAATGGGCACGACCTATTGAGAGGGTTTGCAATATAGCATTATTTTCTCTTAAGTAGGAAAAAATTCAGATATCACATATAATAGATATGCTTTATTCAGTTCACCGAATTCGTTCTTCCCCTTTCTTCAAACACCTCTTACTCTTAACTTTTTAAGTTGACGTTGCATCATGTGGGGAAAAGAAACCAAAGTTGCTGGCACAAATGAAGGGTCAGTGAATCAGCGTGCTTAATCCCTTCCACCCTCCTCACTCTTAGGCATGTGGTGGGCCCTCTTGTTCCAAGTGTGTGTGTCTGTGTGTGTTTCAAAAAGGGAGAAGAATCGCCAGCATTCACATAGAAAGCCGTCTTCCTGGGGCTGAAAAACAGGAGTGTGTGCCTCCCCCAGCAGAGCTGTTTGGGATCAAGTTGGATTTTGGAGGCCTTTTAAAGATTCAGTCTTGAAGTCCTCCGAGGTCGTTTCCCCTCAGCCTTTCTGTATCATTCTTGTACTTTGATTCTCCTACTGCCTTTGCACTAGCATGTGCTGTCCTCCATTGTCCATTATGGCCTAAGCTTTAAGGATATTCCAGTTCCCTGGTTTCTTTCCCAACCCCCACCCCCACCCCCCCACTTTAAGGCAGTTTTATTAAGATAGTCGTCTAAAGTGTACAGTCCAGTCAGTGGCTCTTAGTATAATTACAGTGTTATACATTCGTCACCAAAAAAGTTTTAGAACAACTTTGTTACTCAAAAAGGGATTTCCTTATCTCTAGACAGCAGTTTTCAGAAGAAATGAGTAAATGCCCTGATGGGATGTATGTGGGGGGAGCAGATTTCACAAGCACAGGCACCTGCTCCGTGTTCCTTGTAGAGATAGCAAAAGCCTGGACGAGGACCCAGACCCTCGGCTGTACCTGCCCTCCTGGGGCCCCTCTTTGGGCTCGCCTCCCTCTTGGTCTCTTGGCTGGGTGTGGCCCCTGGACCTCAGTCCTGGCCCCTGAGAATGGGCTTCTTGCTTCCCCACCCAGGGCAGGAGTAAGGGCTCAGCTACATGGCCACCTGGAATTTCATTAGCCTCTGCTTTTTGTAGAGAAGATGTAAAGGAGCCATGTAAAATACATTCGTGTGTTGAAACATCTTTGCCCATTAAAGTATTCTTAACTAATGTTTCCTTCCTTTTACCTGAAGGGCTGTGTGTGCCTAGGAGGTGTCTCCTCATAATTGGCGCCGTGCTGGAAGTCCTGGTCTCTTCCACAGCATCCATCCATTAATAAGTGAGCCAGACAAATCATTAATTTGTATACAAATGTAATTTTCCATTTCTAATCATGGTTGTCCCTAATAACAGGAAGCTAACCATGGAAAAATCAGCAGTAGCTTCCTAGCACAAAAAGCCATTTGCTTATTAAGAAATTTTGATTTTTTGCTAACTAATGAAATTAGATTTAGAATAGAAAACAATTTTTTAAATCTTGGGTAATTTAAGTTTTCAAGTCAGTAACTTTTCAGCCTACTTCATGTAAAGAACCCTTACATAATTATCTTTGATTTATTTTGATAACTTATTTTTCTGACTGATATACTTGGAAAACTTGTTTCTACGTACAGTATTTGTTGGCTTTTCTAACCTACCTTTTTTATTTTGCCTTCAAAAGAAAAATACTACCTTCCAAAGCTGTCCCTTGTTAGCGTCATGTCTGTCCTATCACAGTGACCACTTTATGACATCATGGTAAGTGGCAGCAAGAAAAATAGCTGTGGGCATTAATCTCCATGCCCAGCAGGCATTCTTAGCTGAGTATAAAAATAGACTTCCACTCTACTAATTGACATTTCTTGAGGCTTTCCATCATCTCTCCGTGCTTCCTGAGCCTTAAGGTTTTGTTTTGTCTTATTTTCAGTTCAATAAAAATCCTGCCAGAAAATGGTAGGTTGTGTTCCTCCTGCTAATTCTCAGGTAGATGGCATGTTAATGTGGCTTAATTTCGATACATTTCAAAATCCAGTGGATAACTTAAGTAATTTTATTCTCATAATGTTGACTTGTTGCTCCTTAAAATACTTGAAATGGGATGCCGTTCTTCTATGAGTCTGTTTCCTTAAGGATTAATTTAGAGTGACAGGGAAGCGGATTTAGCCCAACAGATAGGGCGTCTGCCTACCACATGGGAGGTCCAAGGTTCAAACCAAGGGCCGCCTGACCCATGTGATGCTGTGCTGTTGTGCACAAGGAGTGTCTTGCCACGCAGGGGTGTCCCCCACATAGAGGCGCCCCACACGCAGGGAGTGCGCCCCTTAAGGAGAGCCACCCCGCGTGAAAAAAGCGCAGCCTGTCCAGGAATGGCGCCGCACACATGGAGAGCTGATGCAGCAAGATGATGCAATAATAAAAAAAAAAAAATGAGACATATTTTGGGTGCCACTGACAACTTACAAGTGGATACAGCAAAGAACACACAGAGAATGGAAACAGAGCAGACAACTGGGGGTGGGGGAAGAGGAGAAAAATTAAAATTTTTTTTTTTTAATTGAGAGAGGACATTTTCTTGCAAGATTCTGAACTGTAGCAGTTGAAGAAGTGGTCTGAAAATTTTGTAGAGAATGAGGTCTAGTCCCACTTTAGAACCTCTAAGAGGGGCAGCGGACTTGGCGCAGTGGTTAGGGCGTCCATCTACCATATGGGAGGTCCACGGTTCAAACCCCGGGCCTCCTTGACCCTTGTGGAGCTGGCCCAAGCGCAGTGCTGATGCGCGCAAGGAGTGCCCTGCCACACAGGGGTGTCCCCCGCGAAGGGGAGCCCCACGTGCAAGGAGTGCGCCCCGTAAGGAGAGCCACCCAGTGCGAAAGAAAGCGCAGCCTGTCTAGGAATGGTGCCTCACACGGAGAGCTGACACAAGATAATGCAACAAAAAGAAACACAGATTCCCGTGCTGTTGACAACAGAAGCAGACAAAGAAGACGCAGCAAATAGACACAGAGAACAGACAACCGGGGGAAGGGAGAGAAATAAATAAATCTTTTAAAAAAATAAAGAACTTCTAAGAATGGTCTTCTTGATCTTTTACTTTCAAAGGAGTGCAACAAGGGCCAGCAGAGCATCCTCTTGAATTTTACTAGAGGAAACCTTTGACTTAGACTAGTGTTCTCTTATAAAGCAGAATAGCATCCTACATTTAGTGCTGTCTGAAAATCTGTAAATAATTGCATTTCAAAATACTCCTGAGGTTCTATGGGCAAGTCTCCTACCCTGGCTGAGCCCATGGTGGTTGGGGAGTCTGCATCAGAGGAGGTAAAAGAAGCCTCAAAGGAGGACCAGGACTTGGTAGCCTCCAGGTTGTCTTCTCTGCACTTAACCTCATTTCTAAAAGAGAGTCCATTCCTTAGAGGTGGCTGTTTTTAGACTTTTCCTATTGCTTCCAGCACTGCCTCGTTCCTCCGTTCTTAACCCAAAATCTCCAGCTAATAGGAGAAGGCTGTGCTGGTAGTAATTAGTCCAGCTACTACTGATTGTGAATCCCAGCTTGGCCACTTGCTAGTTGTGTGGCCATGGCCAAGTACCCCGGCCTCCCATCTGGAAAAGGAGCATGATAGCATCTACTTGGCAGGGTTGGCATATAGACCAAATGTAGAATGTTAGGGCTACAATGAAAACTAATTTTTTCACAATTCTGCAACATTCTATTGGCCAGACTGAGCCCAGAGATAAAGGATAAAGAAGGTCTTTATCTTAGTGCTTTTTCATTAGTAGTATTCAAATGTTAGGGAACATTTAATGAGTTAATAAAACCGTGTGTTCCCAAAAGATAGCAGCAGTCTGCATTTCTTTGACACTTCCCAGCTACAGTGTCTGCCTCCCCAGCTCCCTGTGATGTTTCAGGCCACGACTGTCTCCTTTTAGAGACAGGGAACCAAGGCCCACACCTGAAGTGACTGCCCAAAGTCACACACACGTAGAAGTAGCAGAGGGTGAGGGTGGGGACTTGAGGGGCACCTCCTTTCCAACTCCCATCCCTATTCTTGCCCCACCCCACCCCAGTTTTACTACCTTTTCCTCCTCGTTCCAAAATCAATGTATGTTCACTATGAAAAATCAGAAGGAAACTTTAAAAAAAAATCACTTTCATTCCCCCATAAGCCCCCATATCCCCTTCACTAAGACCAAGCTTTTTGCCACATATGAGAAAGACAAATCAGTCAGATGGGCAAGGCTCTTGGGAGCACCTTAATTATCCTGGGTGTTGGTGTACAAAGAAATGGAAAGCATGGTGCCTGCCTGTGGCGCTGACAATATGAAAGGGAAAAGACGAATGAGAGCAGGGCTCAGGCCCAGAGAACTAAGGATCTTGGGATTCCAAGCCCAAAAGCCTACGTTTTTAGCAGGCTGCGTTTCACAGGCCACACGTGAAATAACCCTGATCTACAGACTGAGCCAGGGACTACAGAATTGGACCATTAGTTTGAACCCTATGAAATTGCTAATTTGGTAGGTCAAAACTGTCAACCATTCAGCGATATTTAGGTTTCAACCTAACAATTGAGGTCTCCTGAATGAACTCTGACTTCTGCCTCAGCTGGAGGTCACTTATTTTTCTCTTATAAAACTTGATTGCGCGCACAACAGCGTCAATGTGTTCTCCAGCAGCCTGGAGCAGTCCTGAGGCAGGCGGCTGAGGCCAGACGTCGTATCTTGTACCAACCTCAGGGCCCAAGACCCAGAACACGGAGGAGAGTGCTTTCCACTTCTGTCTGTTTCCCAAGGTGCCTTACGTGGAGGAAGACTATTTAGTATTTTTGCTCATTTTTTTTTGAGTCTAGCTTTGAATCTGCTTTTCTCCCCATTTCCAGGAAGCAGCTTTGTGGCTGCTCTCGGGTGTCTGAGTCCCCAGACTCCCTGTCTGGCAGGACTTGACCCCAGAGCCCCGGAATTGATTTCTGTTTCCTTGAAAATAGCTTTAAGTTTGTCACAAAGCTAACAGTTTATTGGTTCGGTTTGGTTTGGTTTGGTTTTGAATCCAAACAAGTACAAATTGGTAAATGTGTGTGGCTCAAGCAATTGGACTCCTGCCTACCACATGGGAGGTCCCTGGTGCAATGCCCAGTTTGCTCATTTTTGTTTTGTTTTATTTTGTTTTGCTCAGTGTCTGCTTGTTTTTTTCTTTAGAAGGCATCGGGAACCAAACCCAGGGCCTCCCATGTGGGAGGCAGGTGCTTAATTGCTTGAACCACATTTGCTCTCTGCTCGTTTTTGTTTTTGCTTGTTTTTGTTTTTACTCTGTTTACTCATTGTCTTGCTTGTTGTTGTTGTTGCTCTTTGTCTCCTTTAGGAGGCGCTGGAAACTGAACCCAGGACCTCCCTTGTGGGAGGCAGGCACTCAACTACTTGAGCCATAGCCACTTTTTTGATAATACAAAAAAAGTAATCCTTGAAAATCAGTATACATAACAGAAAAGAGCAGCATGATAACTTAAGTATTAGACATCTGTATAAAATAGCTGTTGGAAAGTATGACAAAAATGCACACTTAGAACATGCAGTTGTTAAAAAACAAAACAAAACAAACACTTCTTTACTGAGAGTCGGTTTTTATAATGGGAAGGAAGTAGTGAGCAGAGTCCTCAGTGTGTGCCCCGTCCAAGTGCCCCAGCTGTCCCGGGACAGCTCAAGGTTGGGGACACTCAGCCTCCATTTCCCATCCTGAGACCCTGGCCCCAGGCCTCGGCCTGGGTAAATAAGGAACAATTCCTCTTCTGCGGCCCTCGGCTGCGGGTTTCCCTCCCAGTTCTGTCCAAGACTACCTGTCACTTTTCTCTCTGCAGGGCTGTAAAGGAAGACACCAATCCCATCACTGCGTGTCGTCACCTGCTGCCTTGACCTTATCCGCCCCCACCTTGTCCTGCCCTGGAGACAGAGCTAGCCTTAAGTAGTCGAATTGTTCTCCTAGTCACCTGCAATGCCCGGGATCACTCAGCTCCTGCCTTGGAGGAGGGCAAAGCCATCTGCAGGTCCTGTGGTAAACGGCTGGCCCCGGAGGCTCCTCTAGGCTCACCGCTAAATTACGTCTGCACACGGAGGCCCGTTCTCAGGATGGTGCCGTGACAGTCCCCTTGGCGAACAGGCTCTGCGCTGGGTGCGAGCGCTCCAGAGGGAAACACTGTTGATCCAGGTGTCCTGGGGATGCTCCGCTAGTGCTGGAGTTCTCTGCAGTTATGGAAGTGTGGCTAGCGAGGTGCACCTGCAGCCGCTGGAGCACCTGGACCCTGGGACACGGAGCCTGGGGCAGGCGGAAGCCGAGAAAAGCCGAGCCATCCGTAGACGGGAGGCGCTCTTGGGTTGGGAGCCGGTGGAGCAAAGCGGGGAGCGCAGAGCCAGAACCCGAAGAAAGTTAGGGCTCACCTGAGTGTTCTTCCTTCCTCTTTCAGCAAAGGGTCCCTTGGTGCCTTCCCATACGCACCTCCCAAGCAACCCACCATTTAAGCCAGCTCCATGCCTGCTCAGCATCCGGAACTTTCCGGTGGCCCTCTCCTACGCTGCCAGGAGAATTGGGTGTCGATGTCTGCACTGGCTCCCTCCCAGAGTCTGCCTCAGTTCCCCTTCCTTCCTTAATTCAGCATTTGAGGGTGTGTTTGCGATAAGAGAAGGCACAAAGAAGCATAACCTACAGGCCCTCCCACCAGATTAATATTAAATATTAACAATCAGCGATTTGGTAATTAAATGCCGAACAAGTCAGGCAGCAAAGCTCTGGAGGTGGTAGGTAGGAGCTGTCCCTCTGGCTGGGGTGCTTAGGAGACGTTTCCTGGAGAATATGGAAGCCCCTGGGCGGGGGCGGGGGCCCCAGGGTGGGGGTCCCATGCTGAGCAGTCAGGGGGCAGGAGGAAGAGACCGGCCCCGGTCAGCAGGGTGAGGGGAGCGGGACGCGTCCACCCCTGGCCGGCACCTCTCCCGTGCTCCGGCAGGGGCGCCGCAGCCCCACGCCCCCGTCTCCTGTGCCAAAGTTCAGGTGTGGGCGGGAGCTGGCAGTGGGGGCAGGGACCCTCACAAGGAGGTGGGCCTGGGCGCCAGGGTGCGAGCCGAGGCAGCTCATGTCCCTCTGCACCCGCGAGGCCCCTGTGCCTGGACATCACAAGTCAGGCCCCCCGTGCCTGGGATGGAGGGTGCAGGTGCCACCTGCCCGGGTGCACCCAGCAGGGTGTTCAGGAAAGGGAGCAGTCAGGCATCGAGAAGGAACGTTCCTGAACACGGAGACCGGACCGCCCTCCTCTCGGTGCCAGTGACCTAGAGGCTTCTGGGAAGAGCGGGCACGGGAGCGTCAACCCCGCCCTGTTACTCACTTTTACTCACTTCCCACCTTTATGTGTTTTGAAACTGCAGCCACAGTGCCGCTTGCTGAGTCATCGCTGAGGATGCTGGTCGGAATCAGAGGCCCGGGGCAGGAGGGTGGCGCAGCGGGAAGAGGGCAAGCTGTTGCAGTTAAGTTGGTACCAAATGCGATGTTTATAGATTGGTGATGTTAGGATTTAACCTCCGGTGACCACACAAAAAAATATGAAAGTGATTACAAGAAAAGGTCCCCAGGGCCCCACGCCAGGCCCTCAAAAACCAACAGGCCAGGGGCCCTTTCTGACAGGCCGCCCGGGGGTGGGACGCTCTCCCCGAAGCAGGCTCTCTGCTGCTGTTGGACCGACTTGGGCAGGAGACGGAGGGGCCCTGCGCAGGCCCGCAGCTGCAAGGAAACCTTGCCGTTTATTGTCCCGGCTGCACAGGGAGCGCCAGCGGGGCCGAGCCACTCCCCCGAGAGCTGCAGGCATGCAGCCGGGCGGGGAAGAAGCCCCCAGGACCCAGCTCCCCCTCGCCTCCCACGGGGCGCCTTCAGTCCTCCCCCGCGTGTTCTCGGCGCTGCACCCCTCCACGGCTGGAGCCAAGCGCCCCCGCGGCTCCCGCAGGCCGCGCTCCCTGCCCGCTCGAGCAGAGGCCGAGGCGGTGAGCCCACCGGGCCTTCTCCACGGGATGTGCCTGACCGCCCCCAGGTGTGGGGTCTCACTCCTGCAGGCGTGCTCCCCGTCTCCAGCCGGCACGGGGGCTTGGCTTGGAGCTCAGCCCGACGGCCAGCAGGGCCTGGACCGAGGCCATGAGTGGCTGCACTTGGGGTGGGTGGGGGTCAGGCGGGGCCCCCCACTGCTCACCTGGTCCTCGGGGCTGGCCCCCGACCTCTGCCCTCCACCAGGGGAGCAGGTGGCGTCGGGCGAGAGCTGGGACTCGGGCCCCTCCGAGGCTTATGGCGACCACAGAATTTTAAGCCGGCCTGCGGGTGGCGGCCCAGGGCCCCTTCCTTTCCACCGGCCACCGAGCACCCAGGCCAACTTGGCGCAGAAGCTCCGGGCCCAGCTCATTACCAGCAGCTCTGGGGTCCACATTTCACATCCCCTTATGACAAAATGGCGTGGGGACCTGCAGTGGCGGGGGCTGTAAGAGCCGGGCGCAGGCCGAGCAGGGCTGCTTGCTTAACTACATCCCCGAGCGGCACGGCCCGGCCACAGCCTGCTTTCGGAGGCCTGCAGGAGTCACAGACCCCACCCCGCTCCCCAAGAAGGTCCAGGCGCCCGAAGGAACCCTGAGAGCCACAGCTCCCTAAGGCTGCCCCGGCGTGAGGCGGCCCAGGACGGGCCTCCCCGAGCACCTGCAGCCGCGGCCCCAGCAGGTGCCCGGGAATTCCACCCTCTGGCCTGGTCTGCTCGTTTCTAAAACAGCCAGAGCCTCTGGTTTTCCACCTAAGGTGAGGGCCAGGCCTCCTGGAGTGGGAGTGGGCGTCGGGGCCGCCGGCCAGCCCACCCCACCCACCTGGACCTGAGTCTCCCGACTCGCCTCCCGGGGTCCACGTGCAGCCCCCAGGTCAGCCCCAGCCAGTTTTAATTCCAAGGACACTCTGTTGCTAGGCGCGTTGGAGTTCAGCCTTTCAGCGACACCTTCATTTTTATCCCAAAAGGCCCCGGAGCAAAGTTTCCTGGGAATGGGCTCGGGTCAAGGGGCTGTCTGACCCCGCCGGGGGAGCCTTCCTTTCCCCTCCGGGAAGGAGACCCGGGGCCTACGCACGGATTCGCACGAGTGTGGCTGCCCGGCCACGGCCGCTCAGCCGTTGTCAGCTCACCCCGAATCCCGGCCTTTCTCGGCCAGGCCCATACCCCAGCCCCGCGGCCTCCCCCCTGCTCTCGGCCGTGTGCGAGGGAGGCTGGGCTGCCCCGTCCCCGATGGCGCAGAGGCGCGGCCCACTCTGCACCTGCCCTGCTGCCCTCGGAAGCCCCGGCCTAGGCCCCGGGTTGCTTTCTTGCAGTGGGCTGCTGGTCTCGCCCCTCAGCTGGTACACCACCGGGGTCTCTCCCCCCGGGCGCCCCCACAGCCTCTGTGCATTGCCCAGAGAGAGGGTCCCGCCGCATCTCTGCAGACCCCCCCAAATCGGCGCTGTGGGCTGCACCCAGGAAGTCTGTGGGGTTGGGAGACACGGTGCTGATGGACCGGCTAAAACTGCCCGCGGGGGCGCAGGACTGAGTGCGGCTGCCGGGAAGGCCCTCCCTGCCGAGGGGGCGAGGGCCCACGGGAGAGAGGGGCAGCTGGCAAGGCGGCCGCTCGGTCGCCCCCGTCTCGCCGTCAGGCTCCCCCGAGCCCCACCAGCACGCCGCGCCCCGCCTCGGCCGCCACGCAGTCCATCCCCAGGCCCCCTCGCCGGCCGCCCACCCCGCCTGGCCATCGAATGTTCCGGTTCCCAATTCTTCTCCTAGGCAAACGCCCGAGAGGAAGGAGAACACGGAACACGGATGCCCCAAGAGTGGCCAAACTGTGGAAGCCGCTGTGTCCGCCCGCCGAGGAAAGGACAAGCCGGCGCGGCCCACAGGGGAGGCCTCCTGGGCCGTGAAGGAGGAACGAAGTCCTGGCGCCGCGATGCGCAGGGACTTAGGAGACACGATGCTCACCCAGAAGTCCACGTCCTGTCGGACTCCGTTTACCCGACATGTCCAGAACAGGCAGATCCAGAGGGGCAGCGGGCAGGGCCGGGGGGCCGGGGGCTGGGGGAGGGGGAGGGGTGATGGCTAAAGGGACACGGTTTCTGTTCTGGGAGGTGAAAATGTCCTAAACTCCATCGTGGTGATGGTCGCACTAAACGCCAGCGGGTCGTGCCCTCAAGGGCGCGGGTGCGAGGCACGTGGATTCCAGCTCAGCTCTTAAAGAACGACGCAGCGTGTCGGAAGGCGACCCTGAGGGGCCGCGGGGGGCTCCCCGACGTCCCGGCCGGGCCGGCGCATCAGGCGGCGTCTCTCCACCGCAGGGCACGGGGCCCGGGGCGGGCAGCGCCCACGGGGCATTGTGCCAAGTGACCCTGCAGGCTGGAAAGCCACACCCAGGATTGCGAGGGACTCAACGGCCAGCAGGTGCCAGCGCTCCCGTCCACCAGCACAGCGCCCGGCCCGGGCCCAGCGCTTCAGCCCGGGCACCCCTGGGTGCTGAGGCCGCTCATTCCATGGCCGATTGCCAGAAACGTCCCCTCCTACCGCTGGGAAAGCCGTGGAGATCCCAGCACCCAGCGCCGCCCCCAGCAGAGCCTGGGAGGTATTTGACGCCCACGCTGCGTCCTTCCCGGCTCCTCTTCCCCAGGGGAAGGCCCGACTCGGTCCTCGAGGCTCCGGCTTCTGCGTGGGCCCCGGGGCCTCCGTCCCTCCAGCCTGGAGGCGGGAAACGGTCATTGGAAGGCAGGGATTAGCGGCACAGGGTAAGCCTCTGAAAGCCCCCGGGGCCACTGCAGGGCCCGAGCTTAAGGATAATTTCCCTTCTCCGCAAAGCCCAGGCATTTAGTCCAAATGAGTGGGGCCAGGAGGGGCCAGGGAGCAGCCACTGCCCCGACGGCCACCCAGGGCCAGCGCGCAGCCGGCCGCAGCCCGAGCACAGCCCCTGAGACCAGCAGCCTCGGACGGCTCTCCTCTCCTGAGGTAGGGGGCGGGCCGGGGGAGGGGGGTACGCAGGGGGCCGCGGGCCAAGCCTCGGGGGAGAGCCCCCCGGTCCCCCAGGCCCTCGAAGTCTCGGGGGAACCCTCCCTTCCTGTGTCCTCACCCCTCGGCTTCTCCTCGAGGGCAAGTACCCCCCTCCTGGCAGTGTACGTAGAGATGCCCTACGACCTCCAAGGATCTTCTCCTTGGATTTTAAAAAATGTATCTTTCTATTCTCACTGCAGAAGCCATTATACTCCTGTTTTTTCTTTAAAAATGTCAGTGCTACAGAAGTGTGTGCTTGAGGAAGAAGGGGCAGTCCACCTTCCCACCCCACCAAAACGACAGCTTAATGGGAGTCTTACGGGTTCAGATTAAATGAGATGGTGAAATTATATGGCATGCTGAAAAGAACGTTCCTTTTCTTCTCACTCTTGGCTGGCACTGCCCTGGAGGGAATTCGTTGCCCAATTCATTTGCTCGTGGAGTAGTAGATCTGGCCAGCGAGGAAAAAATCTCTGGGTATCCCGAGGATTTTTTCCTTCGGAGCTGTGGGGGGATGTGAACCCACTTCCCTTCACTCCTCAGCTGGGAGACCAGGGGCTTCCGGGGAGGGGAGCCTGGCCTGCAGGGTCCCAGGGGGCCCACCCTGTCGAGTCTTTGCATAGCCAGGAGATGTAAGGGTCCGGCTGCTGGTTTGAAGCCCTCAAGGGCGATAAATAACCTGATTGAACTTGGGGTGCTGGGGGCACCCTGCAGCCGGCGGGTGGCCCTTTGATCTCCCGGGCAGGTTTCACCCATGTCCGGGCCAGCGCTTGGCTTGGCCGTGAACCAGCGGCACAGCAAGCTCTACCTCCTCTTGGGGGGTCTAGAGCCTGGGCTCAGAGCACCAGTGGGCCATTTGGCACCTGCAGACTTTAAAAATAATGTTCAATGTCTGGAAAGGCAAGGAGAATTAGCATCGATTGGAGGCAGTGTACAGAGAGGGTAAAGGTGGACCCCGAACCTGGCTGCCCGGGCTCAGCCCCAGGCCCTCCGAGTCCCCACTGGGTAACTCTGTGCAACGTCCTTGACCTTTCCGTGCCTCAGTGTCCTGCGACTATAAAACGGGGCTAATCCTGCCGCCCTAAGTACATGCCATGCGGGAGCAGAGGAAGTGCTCAAGAAACTCCACAACTCGTAGCCATTAAGGGCTTCTGGTTCCAGGCACAAAAAATGATCGTTTTTGCCCCACGCTAACCGGTGACACAGGGACAATTAGGCCTTCTTTCAGATGTGGGACTGAAACCCAGAGAGGAAACGGGACTTTCTCAAGGTCGTTCGTGGGGTCACTCATTTAGATTCAGAGGGGCTTTAATTTTTATTATGAAATATTTCGGATAATAGAAAAACACAGAGAATAGCTTAACATCCACCTGCATGCTTAAGGAATATAGCCTTTTGCCACATTGGCTTAATCTTTTTCTTTTAAGAAATGTTGCAGCTAAAACACCTTTGCTGGCCAAGGGACAGCGGCCACCCTGGGAGGTGGACGGCAGCTCAGGAGGCTCAGAGGTGGCTCCTGGAGGCCCAAGGTCGCCTGATGCTCTTCCTTGACGCCGGCGTTGCTGAGGGCGACTTGTGGGCTTCTGTTTTCTGACCAAGTGACATTGTACGCAATCCCCGGTGGGGTCGGCGGGGAGGGACGCGGCGCCCCGGATGGTATGTCTTAGAATCCCAGAGACCTTAGCACAAAGCTGTGCTGTGCACAAGACAGAGCTCAATATATGCGGAGAAGGATGACGCCCGATTTCTGAGCTAGTCCTTAGAAGGTGGGGCTAGCAGAGCCTTGGGTAGAGCCCCGCTCCTGCAAGTAAACCTCTTGGTGCATGAAACAGGAGGAACCTGGCCAGGTTAGGACGAGGCGCAATCGGTGGTGAGGCTGGGCCCGCCGTGAGGGGGTGCAGGAGCAGAGGAGGGGTCCCCAGAGAGTCGGTATAGAGCCGGACCAGGAAACAAAATGCGACCGCAAGGAGAGACTCGAGAACCATGCTGTCTCATTGGAGAACAATTTTTCTTTGTTCCAACGTATATGCAGCTTCGTATGTATTCATAAAAGGTGTCGTAAAAACCCCTCGTCTCCCTCACAAACCCCACCTCTCTCTCCACCACTCACTCGAAGCTGGTGGGCTCCCTCGCAGAGAGCCCTGCGGTGTCCCTGCGTGTCCCTGCCCTGTTTGCCTTTTACAACTGTCCATCACGGCCGCAGTTGGAGCCGCTTGCCCGTCTCCCCTCAGTGGAGTTTCGAGCCCGTGGTGCGTGCAGGTCTAGCTCTTTCCTTTCACTTTTGTCTGGTCTTGCACCGTGTGGCTGCTCGTGATTACATGCTACCGATTGTTCATCATTTTGCTGAGCATTTAGCACATGTCCAAGCTGGGGTTTCACGAACGATGCTGCAGTGAGCGTGCCCTGCTCGCCGGCCCACCTGTCCGCATTCACCTGTGTGATTTCCTGGGCCGTGGGAGATGAGCTTCCCCAGAAGCTGACGAGTCGCCCTCCAAAGACTCGCCCCCATTTCCACTCCCAGGAGCAGGTTCCCCGCAGCTTCCCCGCTGGCTGAGATCAGCTCATTTAGTTTTGTTTTTTCAAAGATTTATTTCATTTATTTCTCTCTCTTTCCCCTCCATTGTCTGCTCTCTGTGTCCATTCGCTGTGTGTTCTTCTGCGTCCACTTGCGTTGTCAGGCGGCACCAGGAAACAGCGTTTCTTTTTTGTTGTGTCATCTTACTGCGTCACCTCTCCATGTGTGCGGCGCCACTCCTGGGTGGGCTGTGCTTTTTTTACACGGGGTGGCTCTCCTTGCACGTGGGGCTCCCCTACACGAGGGCACCCCTGCGTGGCACAGCACTCCCTGCGCAAGGCAGCACTGCGTGTGGACCAGCTCACCACACAGGTCAGGAGGCCTTGGGTATCAAACCTTGGACCCTCCATATGGCAGGCGGGTGCTCTATCAGTTGAGCCACGTCTGCTTCCCCTCTCGTTTAGTTTTGCAGTCTGAGGGGCTTGGAGTGCCAGCTCCTCTGGTGAGCTCTGTGCTTGCTTACAGTGTCTGCAGCTCCAGGTGACAAAGCGGGGATGGAAGCTAGGCCCCTCCCCCCCAAGCCCACGATGGCACTAGACAGGCCTCTCTGCTCCTGCACCCCCGCAGCACTTGCCAAGCTTGGATTTATGTCCCCAGGCGTCTGCATGTCTCCCCCACCCAGCAGTGCTGCCCCCAGTTTTCTGTCTCTCTCTGTGCCATCCAGTGTGGGCGCCACTAGCCACGTGTGGCCACAGAGCACTGGATGCATGGCTGGTCTGAAATGGGATGCCTCCAAGTAGAAAACACACAGCAGCTTTCAAAAAAAGAAAGTGAACTATCTTGTTAAGGGTGCTTAAATTGACGACATATTGAAGGAATAATATTTGGGCCTAATTGGGTTAAATGGATTATGTTACTAGAGTGACTTTCTCCTGTGTTGTTGTTGTTTTACCTTTCTGTAATGTGGCTGTTAGGACATTTTCCGTGACCTCTGTGGCTCACATTTGACTTGTCGGGCAGCACAGCCCTAGACGCTCGCTGGCCTGGCCCCTCCTGGCAGGTGTCGGGGGAAACCTGGATGAATGCATGAATGAGTGAGCGAGTGAATGAATGAGCAGACGCTTGAGAACACGGGAGCCACGGCTGCTTCCACGTGCGATGTTGTCGGGGGTGCAGGGGGCCCTCCTGCTTCCTCCCTCCTCCCACCCAGGGGAAGGGAGGCGGGGGCCGTGGGAGCAGGTCCCATGGAGGGGCCCGCGTGTGGGGATGGAGCAGGGCCCGCGGAGAGCAAGGAAAACGGCGCCCCTTTGGGCAGGCACACTACCTCCCAGCCACTTGCATGTGGCAGCCATCCTCCCCTGCTGGCACGGGTGCCCCGTGTGTCCCTCCAGCACCTGAGGGAGGCCCGCCCCAGGCAGGGTGGCAGGTCAGCCGCTCTGCCTGCCCGAGGGGCCTCACGGGAGAAGAAAGTTGAAGCTGCCCCCGGGCACGGTGCCAGGCCCAGCTGGGCAGGGGCCTGCACGCCACGGCGCCCACTTTGATGCCTCGTGAAAGGTTAGCTTTGAAGCTGTCAGGCCAGGTGGCTGGGCCGGGCGGGTTTCAAACCAACAGCTCGGAGGCTTCCGGCTCCACGGCGTCCCGGGTTACCGCGAGTCAGGGGGGGTCCTGAATCAGGGGTGCAGGTGGAAAGCATGCTTCACTCAACCGTGCCCCCCTCTCTTTCCAAGGTGCGCAGAAGCCAGAGTCTCCTGACGCAGTGGAATCTTAGGGGGAAAAGACATTTTGCCAAAGTTAAGGTTTGGGGTAAGCGGATCTTCTCTCTGAGCGCAGCGCGTCAGAGTGTTTTAGAACTTTGGATGGAAAATGCTTAGCAACAGCATCTACCTTTGCTGTACGACAACGGTGACCACCAGGCTGGGCCGTCGCGCAGAGGCGCCCTGGGCACCGCCGGGCGAGGGGGCTGCTCGCCCTCAGTACTGCCCCAGTGGGCTTGGCAGAGATGCCCGGCTCCCTCTCTGGTGCCTCGCCAGCACGCGCTTCTCGCTGCGTGCGGGGAGCTGACCGCAGCCTGGGTCCCTCCTCTGATGGGCAGAGCTGGGGAGGCCAAGCGCATTCAAATACCCTAAAATAAGAGCAAAGGGTTGGGACAGAGCCCCGTGCCTCTGCCTGCTGGGCCTGCCGGGGCGCGGCGACGCTCTCCACGCCTCTGACGCCCCCCCGCGCCCTCAGCAAAGGCCTTCCCTGTCCTCGTGAGCCCACAGAAGGCCGACTTGCTGAGCGCTCTGGGCTGCTGTGACAAGCTCCACAAACCCGGGGGGCCTAGAGCAGCCGGCATTTGCTCCCCGCCAGGCCGGAGGCCAGGGGCTGATGCCCGGGTGCCGGCAGGGCGCGCACCCTCCCCAGGTTCCGGGGGCTGCTGCTGCCAACCTTGGCGCCCCCGGCAGCCGCGTCATGCCCTGTCCATCTTCACACGGCCTCTCCCCGGTGTACCTCTCCCGGGGCCCAGGGCTCCTCTTCGTACAAGGCCACCCAGCCTGTTGGATGGGCACCCACCCTGATCTTAGAAAGTCACATCTTCCAAGACCCTATTTCCAAGCAGGGCCACCCCACGGGCCTCAGGGGACCTTTCTGAGGCCACAACTCAGCCCCTAATGCCCCAAAGCAGGCAGTCCCTACGACTCACAAATACCTATCTTTTTGTTTTCAAGATAGTTTCAAGAGCTGCTCCCTCCCCGAATTTGGCAGTAAGAAGATTAACACAACAGCGCAGCCGCCGTGGGCTAGACGCTGCGCGAGGCAAGGGTCCTTCCTCTCGCCCACGGCCAGCCGGACACCAAGAGCTGACCCTCGTCCTCTTCCCACGAGTTCCTGTGGCCTTCAGGCCCCGAGGGACCCCCACAGCTCTGGCTCCAAGGGGTCCCACCCCAGGCCCAGCACACTTACCAAACTCCCACCACGTCCGCCAGTAAACACCGTTTGTTCTAGAAATTTCCGAAAAATAGCTTGTATAATTTTGCGTTGGAAGCTGTTTGGCTAGAAGCAGACGGTTTCGTTAGTGGGTGGCTGTGGTTGTCTGGCCACCAAGCATGTCTCAGAGTTCTTACGCAGCTAAACCACGATTTGTTCTGAAATGTACTAGAATTTCTGTGAAGACTAAATCTGATGATAAGTGAAGTTTTGATACCTTAAGCAAACTTTTACTGGCTTCTCTTTTGTAGTTTTCTCTCTATTTCAGAACCAACATTTTATAAAATGTGATTTTTAGGCTAATGCAGTCTCACGATTCCAATTTTAAAAGCAATAAAGGCTCCCAGCACCTTTCCCAATAGCACTGGTTTCTCATAGAACCTTCCAGAGATAGTTCATGCACAGACATAAACAAATGCACCTCGCTTTTTCCCCTGGCGACCTTCCCGTATCAGACATAAAGAGCGCCGCCCGCCTTTGTTGAGGCTGCAGAGCCACCGCGAGTGTTCTCACGGCGTCCCCAGAGCTCCACGGCGCAATCCCTGGCCGGGGCCCCGGGCCCTCCCGTCCACTGTCCCCAGCAGCCGGCCCAAATCAGCGGTCCGGAGGGCCACTCTGAGGCGTACCGCCGCTGAAAGCACAGCGGGGCCAGCTGCCGCCATCCTCAGCGTCCAAGGGCCTGAGCGTGACCTCAAGGACGATGGAGTGGCCACCTCGGACCTCCCAGCCGGGGCTCGCGCCACCCTCGGTCCAGCCAGGCTGGCCTCCTCGAAGCCTTCTGCCAGGGGCGCCTTCTGCCAGGGGCGCCTTCTGTCCTTACCCCCCACCCCACCCTCCACCTGCCCTTTTGCTCCCCGAATTGGCTTCTGTGACCCCCGCCACGCTCGTCACTAGGCATGTCGGCGGTTTCTGCCCTGCTGGCCTCCTGCTCCATCGCAGCAGGGGTCTTGCCCATCCTGCCCCCCGCCCATCCCCAGCTCCTGGCAGAAGGCCGAGTGCTTGAGACGCTCTGCAAGCGGTTTCTCGAGAGAACGAACGAGTGCATGAACGAACGTCTACTTGGCTTCTTCCCCACGACAAGTGGGGGCTGGAACCTGAGCCCTGATCCCACATGGGCTCCTCCCTCCCTGGGGCCTCGGGCAGCTTCTTCTCCCTGCCGGAGCTTTGCTTCCCCGGGCTGTGCAATTAGGGGTGCCCTCAAAGGCACCGGCCGGCTCCCGACGCCCGGGGGCTGCTGTTTTCTTCCTTTCTATCACACTTCTCGGCCTCCTTCCTTCCACTTTCATCTCCTTCTGTTCTCCGGCTGCTTCTGCTTTTTGTCTTCCTTCCTCTTTCTGCACCCTTCCTGCCCCTCTCTTAGGACCCGTTTTTTGCTCTCTCTCCCCCTGTGTCTCTCTCCCCTTACCGTGAGGGTCCCAGGCCCTCCAGGCCGCTGCTCTGGACTCCCAGTGGGGCTCATCTGCTCTTGGCATTTTCCAAAATCCCCAGAAGCCTCTGCCCCAGCAGTGGGGCTGCGGTGCTGGGGGTTGCAGGTGATTTGGCTGGGCAAATCAGCTGTGTCAGCCTCTGTTGTCTTTCTACAGTTTTAGTGAGGTGTTGTTCACAAACCATAGAGCCCACCTGGTTTTAAAAACTGTACACTGCAATAATCCTTAGGGTGCACAGCTCCCTCTGACCGTGAGGATTCTCTCCTCGTTCCCAGCTTCAGGCCCTGACAACCACCAATCTGCTCTCTGTCTCTCTGGGCTTGCCATTCCTGGACATTTCACGTAAACGGGTTAATTTCTGACTCTCGATTCTATTCCATTGTCCGTATGTGTATCCTTATGCCTGTACCCGTACCGCACTGTTCTGATTACTTATAGCTTGGTAGTAAGTCTTGAAATCAGGCAGTCTGAGTCCTCAATTTTTGTTCTTCCTTTTCAAGATCGTTTCAGCTATTTGGGGCCCATCAGAATGCCATGTGAATTTGAGGATGGGTTTTTCCATTTCTGAAGGAAAAAAAAGGCCATTGGAATTTTGATAGGGATTGCATTGTATCTATAGATTGCATTGAGTAGTACTGGCATCCTAACATTGTCTACCAATCCACGAACAGGGGATGTCTTTCTGTTTACTTAGGTCTTCTTTAATTTCTTTCAGTAATGTTTAGTTGCCAGTATACAGGTCTTTCACCTCCTTGGTTAAATTTATTCCTACTTTCTTTACCCTTTTGGATGCTATCATAAGTGGAATTCTTTTTTTAATTTACTTTGCACACTGTTCATTGCTAGTGTAGAGAAACACAGCTAATTTTTTAAACAAATCAATTTTATGATACATATTAATAAAGCATACAATTCATCCAAAGTATGCAATCAATGGTATTTAGTATAATCACATAGTTGGAAACACAGCTAATTTTTGCATGGTTTTTTTTTTAAAGATTTATTTTATTTATTTCTCTCTCCTTCCTCCCTGTTGTCTGCTCTCTTGTGTCCATTTGCTGTGTGTTCTTCTGTGTCCACTTGCATTCTCAGCTGCACCAGGAATCTGTGTCTCTTTCTGTTGCGTCATCTTGCTGCATCAACTCTCTGTGTGTGCAGCACCACTCCTGGGCAGGCCACACTTTTTTCACACAGAGTGGCTCTCCTTGCAAGGCATACTCCTTGCACGTGGGGCTCCCCTACACAGGGGACACCCCTGCGTGGCACGACACTCCTTGAGCGCGGCAGCACTGCACATGGGCCAGCTCACCACCTGGGTCAGGAGGCCCTGGGTTCAAACCCTTGACCTCCAGACACTATCAGTTGAGCCACATCTGCTTCCCTAATTTTTGCATGTTGATCTTGTACCCTACAACTTTGCTGAATTCATTTATTAGTTCTAATAGTTTTTTATGGACTTTTTGGGATTTTCTATATATAAGCTCATGTCATCTGCAAAAAAAAGAAGAAATAGTTTTATTCTTCCTTTCTAGTTTGGATTCCTTTTATTTTTTTTCTTGCCTAATTGTTCCAGATAGAACATTCCAGTACAATGTTGAAGAGTAGTGTTAAAAGTGGGCATCCTTGTCTTATGTGTGATCTCAGGGGGAAAGCTTTCAGTCTTTCGCCACTGAGGATGACAGGTTTTTCATAAATGTCCTTTCTTATGCTGAGAAATTTCCCTTCTTTTCCTAGTGTTCCAAGAGTTTTTACTATGAATTTTGTCAAATTTCTTTTCAGCAGCAATCAAGATGATCATGTGGATTTTTCCTTATTCTATTAATGTGGTCTGTTTACATTGATTGATTGTCGTATGTTGAACCATCCTTGCATTCCTGGGATAAGTCCCACTCAGACATGGAGTGTAATTCTTTTAATATGCTGTTGGATCTGGTTTAAGAGTATTCTTTTGAGCATCTTTGCAGCTATAGCCATAAGAGATATTGGTCTCTAGTTTTCTTTTCTTGTGGAATCTTTGTCTGGCTTTGGTATGAGGGTAATATTGGCCTTATAGAATGAATTTAGTGGTGTTCTCTCCTCTTCTACTTTTTGGGGAAAACTGTGATAGGGATTGGTGTTAATTCTTTAAATGTTTGTTAGAATTCATCAGTGAGAACATCTGTTCCTGGACTTTCCTTTATGCAGAGATTTTATTACTGATTCACCATCTTGTTATGTAGGTCTGCTTGGATTTTTAAAAATTTCTTCTTGAGTCAGTTTGGTCATTTGTGTGTTTCTAGGAAGCTACCCCCTTCTTCTAGGTTATCTCATTTGTTGATATATAATTGTTCATAGTATTCTCTTAGAATCCTTTTTATTTCTGTAAGGCCAGTAGCAATAGTCCCACTTGCATTTCTGATTCTACTTATCTACATCTTCTCTCTTTTTTCTTTGTCAGTCTGGCTAAAGTTTTGTCAGTTTTGTTGCTGTTTTCAACCAACTTTTGGTTTTGTTGATTGTCTCTATTGTTTTTCTATTCTCTATTTTATTTATCTTCATTCTGGTCATTATTATTTCTTTCCTTATGCTCGTTTTGGGTTTGGTTTTGTCTTCTTTTTCTAGTTCCTCAAATTGTACCTTTAGGTTATTGATTTGAGACCTTTATTCCTTTTAATGTAAATTTCTACCTCTGAGTTTCTCTCTAAGCACTGACTTTGCTGCATCTCATAAGTTTTGGTATGTAGTGTTTTGTTTTCACTCATCTAAATGTATGTTTAATTTCCCTTAGCTTTCTTCTTTGATCTATTGGTGATTTGGGAGTATATCGTGAATTTGTGAAATTTACAAATTTCCCAAATTTCCTTCTATGATTAAGGAACATACTTTTGTGATTTAAATTATTTTAAATTTATTGAGACTTGTTTTATAGCCTAGCAAATTGTCTTAGTTTGCCAGGTCTGCTACGACAAATCCCACACAATGTGTTGGCTTAAACAAGAAGCATCTGTTGTCTCACAGTTTTGAAGTAGAAGTCCAAAATCAAGATGTTAGCAAGGCCATTGTCTAGTTTCCTAGGCTGCTTAAAGCAGATACCATGAAATGCGTTGGCTTAACAATGGGAATTTATTAGCTTACAATTTGAGGCTAAGAAAATGTCCAAATCAAGGCGATGCTGCCTTCCCAGAGTGGCTGCTAGTGACCCTTGGCTCCTCTGCCACGTGACAAAGCACGTGGAGGCATCTACTGGTGTCCCCCTTCTCTTTCAGGTGTCATTGCTTTCTGCTTATTGCTTTACTGGCTTTCTCTCTTTGTCTTGCTTCCATTCAGTGGAACAATGACTGCACAACTGATGAAAGTGAGAGCTACTGAGTGTATACTTTGAATTGATAGTACAAGGCATGGGTCTGTATAACACAGTGAACCGTGGAGTGGAAGAAGATGCACCGTGGTTAACAGTACAAATATGAGTGTTCTTCATGAACTAAAAAATTGTACAATACTAAAATGTGGTGTTAAAAACAGGGGGCATGGAAAAATGATACCAAATGTAAGCTATGGACCATAGTGAGTGGTGCTAGTCTGATGACGTTTGTTTGTAATATGTAACAAATGTTCCACAACAAAGCAAGGTGTTGGTGGAGGAGTGGTGTGTGGGAATTCTGCACGTTATGCACAGTTGTTTTGTAAGCTCACAACTTCTCTAATAAAATATGTGTATTAGTAGGGTGCATGTGGCTCAAGTGGTGAGCGCCTGCTTCCCACATGGGAAGGTCCCGAGTTTGGTTCCCAGTGCCTCCTAAAAACAAAACAAACAACAAGCAAACAAATGAAAAAACCAACTCAGGAGAGCAACTGTGGCTCAGTGATTGAGGCCAGCTTCCCACATGCAAGGTCCCAGGCTCAGTCCTTGGCCCCAGTGGGTTCACACCCACAGGAACGGATTAACTCTGAGAACATGTTTTTCTGGGGCAGGTACAACTTCCAACCACAGCCATTTTCAACACTTTGTTTATCCATTCACCCATCTGAGGGACGTTTGGGTCATTTCTGCTTTTTGGCTAATGTGAATAATGCTGCTTTGAATATTCACACACTAGTCTCAGCAGACAGGTATTTTTGTTGTTGATGTTTGTTTTCTTTTATCTTCTTGTTGTTGTTGTCATTTTTGTTTTAAGGAGGTACCTGGGATTGAAACCAGGACCTTGTGCATGGGAAGCTGGTGCTCAACCACTGAGCTACACCTGCTCCCTGGGACACATGTTTTTATTTCTCTTGGGTTATGTGGTCAATTTATGTTTAACTTTTTAAGAATCTGCCTGCCTGTTTTCCAGCAATATAAGAGGGTTCGGTTTTTCCACACTCTCACAAACTTTTGGTGTTTTCCACTTTTTAAAACGATAGCCGTCCTAGGGAGCATGAGGTCTCATTGTGGGTTTTTTCCCTCTTTTTTTTCTGTTGTGGTTTGGATTTGCATGTTCCTAATGACCAATGTTGTTGAACCTTCTTTTATTGAGTTTTAAAGTTCAGTGTATATTCTGGATACAGGCCCTTTACCAGAAACACAACCTGCCAGTATCTTCTCCCAGGCCGTTCTCTGTCTCCCCGCGTCTTCGGGAGCAGAGCGCCGTCCCGTGAGGAACCCGCCGACGGTGGCGGCCCCGCCCACGGCTGCCTGCTGCTCCCGCAGCCTGGCGTGACGGCCTGGGCTTGCCCCCCGCTTTCACACCTCAGCGCCCCTCACTTCCGTCAGGTGCAGCCCTCCTCGCAGCAATTTCCTGACCGCCTGAGTCTCCTGTAGCTGCTGTGACAGCGCCGGGGTCTTAGCACACCGGAAGCCTCTTCCCCAGCTGCAGGGGATGCCGTCGGGCGCCCGCAGGGCCCTGCTGTCCCCAAGCCTCCAGGGGCGGCTTCTGCCCACGACCCGCCCGGGGGCCCTGGCTACTCCGCCCTGACCTCGGCTTCCGTCGTCCCGCGGCCTTCCCCCGTGCCTGTCTGTCCCTTTAGCCAAACCTCCTCTAAGGACGCCAGGGCCCCCTGATGTCGTTTGTCTCCTCTCCACCAACCGCATCTTGAAACGCTATTTCCAAATAAGGACGCGTCCACAGGGCCAGGGCTTCAGACACAGTCCAAGCCGCGTCGGTGCAAAGTCCCCTTGGGGGGCGGCCCAGGCAGCGGCCGAGTGCCCAGAGCCGCCTCGTCTGGAAGGGAGACCACGGCAGTGCCAGCTCGATGGCCGCGCCGAGTTAGAGCTGGAGACGGCGCCTGGCACCGGAGAGCTCAGGGCACGCCTTGGCTCTGATTTGCCGGTTCCCTCCATCCCGTCACGTTCCCTTTTACTCTTTTTTTTAAAATTTCTCTCCCTTCCCCCTGCCCCATTGTCTGCTCTGTGTCCATTCGCTGTGTGTTCTTCTGTGTCCGCTTGTATTCTTGTCAGCAGCATCCAGAATCTGTGTCTCTTGGTTGTGTCATCTTGCTGCATCAGCTCTCCGTGTGTGCAGCGCCACTCCTGGGCAGGCTGCACTTTCTTTCGCGCTGGGCGGCTCTCCTTACGGGGCGCACTCCTTGCGCGTGGGGCTCCCCTCCGCAGGGGACACCCCTGCGTGGCACAGCACTCCTTGTACACATCAGCACTGCGCGTGGGCCAGCTCCACACGGGTCAGGAGGTCCTGGGTTTGAACCCTGGGCCTTCCATGTGGTAGGCGGACGCCCTATCTGTTGAGCCAAATCCACTTTCCCCTTTGACTTTTGATCCTCACCCCATTTTAGGGGTGAAAAATTGGGACTCAGAAAGGCTGAGCGACTTGCTCAGGGCTCACATGGGGCCCCGGACCCCCACCACCCTCTCCCAAGGCTGCCTGCCGGGGCTCAGGGGGAGCCGCCAGTGTCCACTGGGCCACCATGATCACTAACCAGCTCGCGTGCAGGGCCCCGGTCGGGCTCTGTCATTCCTCTCCACGCGGAGGCCTTGGTCCGGGGGGAGACAGCGGTGCCAGCGCCGGGTGGGCCGCGTGAGCTCGGAGGGCGGCCAGCGTTTGGGAGCCCTGACCAGAGACCCCAGACCCAGCCGAAGGGCAGGGAGGGGGCGTCCCAGCCTCCCCCAGGGCAGCACCTGCTGATGCCACCTAGACAGAGAGCTCTGCATTGGGGGCAGGTGGGGCCACCCCCCTCCAGGGCCTTTCTCCAGGGACCGTATTTCATTTTAGCTTTAATTGGGGGGTTCAGGCATGTCGGTGCAGAAGGACTAGCACCGCAAACCCGCGTGGCTCTGCTCACAGCTCCGGCCGTCATCAGCTCACGGCCAACGCGCCCATTCTCCCACCTGCGCCCCCACTGGCCAGCAGTATTTGGAAGAAACTCCAGGCATCGTGTCACTTTGGGCTGCGGTCCATATGTCCAGAACCCTGCACTGCAAATGTAGGCCCCACACAAGAAGCCAGAGAGCAGAGAAGCACCTTGTCCCTGCCGCACGACTCGTGCCGGCCAGCACCCGGGCCTGTCGAGAGCCAGCCTGTCCTTGTCCTGCCCTGTCCCCTGCCTGGGCCCCAGGGTCCTCACCTGTGAAGCAGGGACCGCTGCCCACTGCCTCGGAAGGTGGCTATGGAGCTGGACGGAGAGCCTGTACCGTGGGTGGGTTCGACGGCAGGGCTTGCCTGTGGAAGGGAGAGGGGCAGGGGCGTGGGGGCTTGCACATCTGTAAGAATACATGCCATAAGCTAAAAACCTGGGAAGCGGACTTGGCCCAGTGGTTAGGGCGTCCGTCTACCACATGGGAGGTCCGCGGTTCAAATCCCGGGCCTCCTTGACCCGTGTGGAGCTGGCCCACGCACAGTGCTGATGCGCGCAAGGAGTGCCGTGCCACGCGGGGGTGTCCCCCGCATAGGGGAGCCCCACGTGCCAGGAGTGCACCCTGTAAGGAGAACTGCCCGGTGTGAAAAAGGCGCAGCCTGCCAAGAATGGTGCCGTCCACATGGAGAGCTGACACAACAAGGTGACGCAACAAAAAGAAACAGAGATTCCCGGTGCCACTGATAAGGATGGAAGCGGTCACAGAAGAATATACAGTGAATGGACACAGAGAGCAGACAGCTGGGGGGGGGGGGGCGGGGACAGGGAGAGGGGAGAGAAATAAATGAAAAATAAATCTTTTAAAAGAAAAAAGAAAAAAACCTGAAGCAAATCTGGCCAGTTGCTTGCCTATTGCGGCTGGGTGGTGACGAGGTTCACATTTCCTCATTCTCCATGCTCTTTCGGATATTTGAAATAGTTCGTAAATCAAATTGCAACCATTTTCTTCTAAAGGTTAGAGAAAGAGCTCACTCGCCATGCCTGCCCTTGGCAGTCAGTGACAGCCTGTGTCAGCTATCCGTTGCTGGGTAACAAACCACCCAAAAACATAGTGACTTAAAACAACACCCGGTTCGTGTTTTCTCCCCGTGCGTGGGCCGCCTGGGCTCGGCGAGGCGGGTTTTGGGCCCCTAGTGACGCAGGCTGGCGCTGCAGCAGCCCGGGCACACCTGGGCTGCCTCACACGCACAGCCGGCGGCCGGCGCAGGATCCTGGGAGCCATGTGGGGCGCAGATGGGGCTGTGGCACTCGCATGGCGATTGGGTGCCGAGAAGGAGCCTCCTGAGGGCAGGCATGCCAAGGGCGTGGGAGCCGAAGCCCGGGATTCCTTAAGCCTTCCAGGAACCGGCCCGGCGTCCTCTGCCGCCTCCCACTGGTTCCACAGTCCTAGGGCAACAAGGCCTCCAGCAGGGAAGGGCCCAAGACCCTGCAGCCACCGCTCCTCTACCGCAGTGGTCAAGAAATGACTGCCAAATCCTAAACTGCGTTTCACAGACATGCCGCAAATGGGGCACTGGGTGCCCGTGGGGCCTGGGGGTTTGTGGATGGAAAGAGCCTCTCCCCTCTTGCCGCAAGTTCCACCCCATCCCCACCTGTGCGAGGACACCGAAGCCCTCCGAGCAGGTGGCCGGGGGGTGGGAGGCTGTCCCACAGAAGGTCGCAGCTGGGCGGACCTTCAGCCTGCCCTTGCCCCGGCCTGACACCCTTCAGGCCCAGGCAGTGTCCCCCGCTGCCACACCTGCTGGCCTGCACCTGCCGGCCCTCCCCTCCCCAACCCGCCCTCCAGGCCCCCGCCCACTGTCATGCTTGTGCTCACGGCCACTCAGAAGGGTCACCTCGGGGGGTTCTCGCCAACAGAGCAGGCCCCACGCGCCTCTGCTTTGTTTTCCCTCCCTGGCGCTCAGACGTGCTCATGGCGCAGGGCTTCTCGCAGTCCCTGCGTTCTCGAGCCTGGAACCGTGCCGGGCACGAGGTGGGTGCTCAGCCAGTGCATGCCGTTCCGTGGCCCAGGCACGGCAAGATGCTTTCTAAGCCGGTGCTCCCCAAGGGCAGGGGAGGGCTTGCTGGAATTCTCCTACGTGAGACCCAGGGGTTGCGCATGCAGAGAGAGGCGGGCAGGGCTCAGGAGGGCTTTGAGGGCGGGTGTCAGGGGCCTCTCTCCACAGCCACCCAGCCCTGGCCCTTTGGGGAGGGCCTGGCAGGTGGGCACCCTCTGCCCTCCCACCTCCTCTAAGACTCCTGCAGCTTTCCTGGTGCCACTGCCCCTGACTCTCGTCTCTGAACCTGTGGGCTCTCCACCATCATCCCCACCCCACATCCAGAAACGGGTTCCTCAGGGCAGGCAGCTCACCTGGCTGCCAGGACAGCCGCGTGCAAACGGGCATGCCAGAGCTGGCTTCGCCGTTCCAGAACAACTAGGTCAGGACGGCTGGGGTGAGGCTCGGGCCGGGTGCTTGCTTTGTGTTTGATGGGTTATTGTGTAAGCTCCCCAGGTGCGCCAGGTATGCCGCCAGCGCTGGGAACCGTGGGGTCATACTCCGGGGGTCACACCGGGGGGCGGCTCTGCCTCTCACAGGTTATTAATATCGACCACGTCTGCCGGCGTCTTCGGTTGTCAAAACTGGGGGGGGGGGGGGGGTGGGGCTCTCAGCACCCTACGGGGCCCCGGGCAGGCACCACTGCAGAGAACGACCTGGTCCCAGTGCCAAGAGTGGTGAGACGCAGAGACCCTGGCCCGGAGCCCAAACCCCACACCCCGCTCTCGGGGGCTGGGGTCCTCCACCCTTCACCTTAGCCCCGCGGAGTTCAACAAAACGCTGGGTCTCCTTAGAGCGCCCCACCCCCACCCCAGCTGCGAGTGGGACCACCTGGCTCCGGTTCTCTCTTCAGCCCCCTGGCGCTTGGGCTGCAGCTGGCTCTGACCGTCCCCAGGACACAGCCTCTGGCTGTGTGACCTCCTGGCCACTGTGGCCTCTCTGTGCTTCTGGCCATAGCCAGGAAACGCAGAGCGTTCACTCTACCTTGGAAGGTTGTTGTGAGCAGGAGGTGACGTAGGCATCGGGTAGGCGCAGGGTTAGCGCTAGCTCGTGCTGGTTTTCACTGTTCACCACAGCACCCCTGTGCTCCCCTTGTAGTGGGTATTCAAAAAATGGGGAAACTGAGGCTCAGAGAGACGCTGACTGAGCAGTCTGCCACAAGGGCCTCGTCCTTCTCCACCCTCCTGAGACGGCCTGCGGGTGACCATGCCTGCCGTCCCCAGGGGCCTTCCCACACGTCGAGGGCCACACTAGAGGAGCGAGGGGACGGCCCTCCCTCAGGAGGAAGGGGTCACAGGACCCCGGGGGCCACAGCCTCCGAAGGGCCTGGCGGCTCCTGGCTAGCACAGGAGGACGGAGATGGGTACCAATCAAACAGGCCCCCCAGCGTGAGAGGTGCCACGTGGAGAGGGGATGTGGCGCCAAGGCGGCGCCCACAGGGGCCTGGCGTGACCCCGGGACTGGGGGCCGGGAGGGAAGGACGACGAGGGAGGGCGCGTCCCAGGCCAGGGCCAGGCGCCCTGACTTGGAGTGTCACCCGTTCCTGGGCAGCCAGTCTGGAGCTCCTGGCTGCCCACGCAGGATCAGGAGGGCAGACACCGCATCGCTACCTCTAGGGAGTGGGGCGGAAGCAGCATCTTGCCCCTTCTGCTGGGGGACATGATCCATTTCCTGCCTGTCATTTCTGGACTTGGGAAGGCCAGGGAAAGCAAACGGTGGCGGCATTTTAGGAATGACTCAAGGCCCGGACAGGCAGAAGCAGCCTCCGCTTCCTGCATTCACCGAGGGACCGTCACTTTCCTGCCCTGTGACTCAGTTTCCCCTCCTAAGCCTTCAGAAGTGCACAGAGCACAGGGGGGTGGAGACCCAGGGCTCAGGAAGTTGGAGATGGCACCACAGGCTGGGACAGTGCCTGAAGGGGACCCCTTTTTGTTCCTCCCACCAGGGGGAAATGGCGTCAAGGTTTAGGACAGAAGCCAGCCCACCAGGCCAGGGGGCAAATCCTGACCCCCCTCGGGGCTGAGCCCCCAGCCCACCACCAGACGAGATGCCTGCAAAGGCCTGTGCGGAAAGAGCCACGCCCCGCACCCGCACCCGGGAAGGCGAGGACCCCCGGGAGACAAGAGGGGCGCCGGCCTGCGTGCGGGGGGAGGGGAGATGGCCGGATGGCGGAGGCTCCCCCGGCCCTCCCCTCTCCGCACCCGGGGCGGCGGGATCCACTCGAGCACAGGCACCTGGAATGGGGTATGCCGGTGCCCCCGGTCCCCGGCTGGGGCGCACGGCCCCGGGCAGCGGCGCCCCGGGGAGCCCGCTGGGTCGCAGCCCCAACTTTGCGGAGGCGGGCGAGCGGGGCAAGCCCGGGAGGTCGCGGCGACCCCCCCCGCGCCGCTCCCGGGCCGTGCGCCCCGGCGCCAGGCAGCGGGGCGGGGCCGCGGGCGCCGCCCTCGAGGCGCGGGGCGGAGGGCGGCGCGGGCCGGCGGGAGGCGGGCCCGGCGCGGCGGCGGCCGGGGAGCGGCGGCCGGGGCGGAGCGGGGCCCCGCGCGCACGGCCCGGCCGGGCCATGACCCCCGCTGCTCTGTCCAGGCTCGTCGCCGCCGCCGCGGCCCCCCGCGCCCGGGCGCCACCCCGCACTGAGCGCCCCAGGAAGCGGTGAGTGCCCCGCGCCCGCGCGCCCGGGTGCCTGGCCCGGCGCTGCCCGCTCGGCCCGGAAGCAGCAGCCCGGGGCCGCGCGCCCACCCGCCTGGGCGGGGTTCCCCGGGGGTGGCCGGGGGGGGGGCCCTGGAGGGGGCGGCGGAGCGCCCTCGCGCACCCGGGCGTACCCCAACTTCTCGCGGACTCCGCTGCGGAGACGCGGGCTTGGGAAAGTTGGGCTCCTCCGGGCGTGGGGCCACCTCCTCGGGCGGTGGGGGTGTGTCCCCGCGCCCAAGCCTCTGGCCCGGGCTTCCCGCCTGACACCCCGCGCCCCAGACCCCCGAGGCGCCCACTCCCAGGGAACGCCGTGGACCGCCGTTCCTGAAAGCTGGAGAGGAGCCCGGCCGAGGTGGGAGCAGGAGGCCGGCAGCAGGAACCATTTCCCCTCCCGAGTCTTGCCAACTCCATTATTTATGAACCGCCTCACTTAGGGCCCCCTTGGCTCCCCGGGCATCAAAGCAGGTTTGCAGCCGCAAAGGGCAACCCCTGTGGATGCGCGCGCCCGGGCGCTCCTGGCTCGAGCTCCGGGGGGGCTGGGGGGCTGCGCAGGGAGCAGGGGGCGCTCGGCCGGCGTGGTGGGCAGGGATCTGAGGCCTGAGCCTCCTCTCCAGCTGCCCCTGGATGTTAGGCGGGGAGAGAAGCAAGAGGACAATCCTTGGGGAGGCCTTTGGATCAATCTTGGAGAAGCTGGAAGGCCGCAGGGCCCCAGGCAGCTGGAGGCAGGCGGGGCCTTGCGGTGCACCCCATCCTGCCCAGCTGCCCCTCGGGAGGCGTGGCCCTCTCTGCGCGCCCCAGGTGCTGCCTGCGCGGTGGAGTGTGGCTTCAGGACGACCCCTGTCCTGGGCTGGCTTGGCTCAAGAAAGTGCCTGCTCACCTGTCTCCCCCCCTTACCTGTCCAGACCCACCGCCCCCCGGGTTCTGGGCCCCACCCCCTGGGCGCTCTTTTCCCGGGTGAAGGGCGGTGTATTTATGGAACGATTTAATCCCCCCGCCAGTCCCAAGGAGGCCAGAAGCTCCAAGGCCTAATCTCCTCTCCCTGGAAGCACCTCCTGTGGGCTGGTGGGGTGCACCGCGGGCAGGCGGCGAGAATATTCTAGAGCCGCTGGCGGGAGGTTCAGAGGCCTCTGGGGACTTGCAGCGGGCGCTCCCCTGCCTGGAACCGAACAGGAGCGGTGGCTAATGTTAATGGAGGCCCCGGTGCCCACCTCCTGCTCTTTCTCTTTTGCTTCTCACACCAGCCCTCTGACCAAACCTGATGATTGTCCGCATTTGAAAGATGAGGAAGCAGAGGCTTGTAAAGGTAAAGGGACTTAACCCCAGGCCACTGTGGCTGGAAAGTGAAGCATCCCTTTTGCCCAGGGCAGAAGGTAGGCACGCCCCCCAGACTGCCAAGTGCCCCCCTCCCCCCATTCAGAAATCACGAAGCTTTAATTACACGCAGTAACGTGAACACATCAAAAGCACAACCCGCAACCCAGGTCAAGGAATAGGGGGTTTCCAGCTCCACGGGGACAGCCCCTGCCTCCCGAGGCACTCCACCCCCTTCCCACGGCCCCAGCCCACCGCCCTTCCCGAGCACGCCCCCCACTGCTAGCCACTAACCTGCCTACTAGCAGTGTGCCCCTAACTTTTAAGTGGACATTTTTATTGAAATGTAACCTGCAGAAAGGTGCTCCGACCACAGACATTGAACTTGGTGAATTAGACAGTGGTTCACGCGTTTGGGCGAATACTCGACTCAGGGTCACGTGACCCAAATGTGGGAGGCCAAGGCTGGACTGCAGGTGGCCCCAGACCTTGCCCTGAGAACGGAGGAGCTGGTGGGGATTTCGGGGGGCACCGACGCCCTTCCTCTTTCACTTCCCGTTAGCCCGTGTTGAGCCGTTGGGGCTGGGCAGCTGCACGTGCTGAGCAGGGCCGGCGCCTCTTGCAGCCCCGTGGGCTAAAGCCAGAGGGAGGTGCTCCCGTGTGCACTCCGTGTGCCGGCCTGGGAGGCACGTTAACATGTCCAGCGCCCATTCCCAGCGCAGTCCCTTTGGCTGGAATTGCAGGAATCCTAATCCTGTTACGGAAAGAAAGTGCTTTTCCTGAAGAAGGAAGAAAGAGGGGAGGTGCTGCACGCCTTCCGGAGCCCATCCTTCCTTCCCGGCGCCAGCCTGGAGGAAGCAGAGGCAGAGGGAGGGCGCCAGCAGGGGTTCAGACCACGTGCAGTCTAGTCCACCTGCCTAGACAAACTGCCACAGTCTTCAGCTGTGACCTTGTCCCTGCTCTTTCCTTGGTCCTTAGAGAAGCTCTTGTTGCGCGGCCAGGTGACGCTGCCACCCCCACCCCTCCCCTCCCTTGCCCACCACCTCCTGGGCTGGGAAACCCAGATGTCAATTCGGACGCCCTCCAGGTTGGTCAGATTTGACAAATGAACTCACAAGACGCCAGCCGAATTTGGATTTCGGATAACCAGCGTGTCATTTTTTAGCACAAGGCTGCCCCGTGCAGTAACTGGGCATCTGGCAGCCCTGTCTCGACGGCCACTTGACTCTGGCTTGGGGTGATCCTTCCAGGAAGGGCTTCTGTCCCAGCCGCAGAAGTAGTGACTGCACTGGTCAGCGGCCACCAGAGCCAAGAGTCAGACAGCAGGGGCCCCCCAACGGGGTCCTGTGCTCCCCAAGGGAGGGCTATGTCCTGGTTACTTCTGTGTTTTCTCTCTGCATCGGAAACCGGCAGCGGGTGAGCTGGCAGCCGTTACGGCTGGAGGCTGGTGCTTTGTGGCTCCTGGCTGCAGGGCCAGGGCTGCTGTGAAAACAATAACCGCCAGCCCTGCCAAGCCCGGCCTCTTCTCTGGAGATGCTTACGCGGCTCGAGCGCTGCGGCGTGTGCAGGGCTGCTGATATCCGTCCAGCTCGCCGCTGCCCAGCGGAAGGACGGCCCCGGCGGGAGAAGGACCTTCTTGTAATCACCGGTCCCTGTCGCCAGAGAATCCCGTGGCCATTTGGCAGTGGGGAGATTTTTATGCCTGGGCGCAAGAAAGAACCTGTTCTACTTCAAGCTGTTGTGCAAATAATTAACAATCTGATATTTCAAAGGAAACATAAACAGAGCCCAATTCAATATGAAAGGGAGGTTTTTCACACTCCTGCAAATGTGTGAAAGACAGAGAGCATTTTTACCTCCACTAGCAGTTCTCATGGGTCAAACTGCTCTCTACCATCTCGCCCAGCTAAGGGTGCCCCTCCCATTAAATCTTTATTTTCTTAATTACAAATATCTGCTTGTAATGAAATGAAGCGACGTAGAACTATGGCATGTAGAACAACAGAGAACTGAAGTCAAGGCCGTGCCAATGGCCTGGGGCTGGGGCTGAGCTTACCAGGCTGTGGCCCTTTGCCTTCTGTTTCTGTGCTGTCAAAGGGGGGTGATGCTACTGCTTATCGCGTAGGACATCCTTAGGACTAGTGGAGTAATTTCCATAACAGACCCCCTGCGACTTGGCAATTTGCAAGCATTAGCTCGATATCTATTAGCTGTTACTATCATGATGAAGATGATGATAAGGTGTAAGGTGAAAGTAGCACCCACTCCCACACTTCGGGGTCTGATGGGTCCCCATTCACTGAGAGGTGGACCCAGACTTTAACGCCTCCTTTCCAAAACATTTCAGCCCATTTAAGGGGTGCCCTCTCCCTCGAAAGCACCTGTCATCTCTGCAGGGGCCCAGCCGTCCTCGGGCCTTGGCAGCCCCCATCCCGAAAGGAATGGACAGGCCCTGCACAGCCGCGTGGGGAGCCAGCCCTGGAGGGCACGCGCCCCCAGAACAGGCCGCCCTGCCTGGAATTGGGGCGCACGTTGCAGGGCGCCCCTAGTGGTCTCTTGGTGCAACTTCCTCCTAGAAGGCCCGAGCATCACCTCACAATAGCCATAGTGATGGCCGTGGTGACGATAGGGCGATGCCCAGACCCTGTGCTGTCCTCTCTGTGTCCTTGTGGGGGCAGAACCATGCCGAGTCAGAGCCACGTGCTGGGATAAGAATGCGCGCCTCCGTCTGGGGATCCTAGAGGCCTGACGCAGAGCGCCCCTCGATGGTGACCCGGCGCGGCTCCTTGTCCCCTGGCAGCCCCCGGGGTCCGGGCTCCGGCCCCTCCTGGCTCCCACGCAGGCCACGCAGGGTGAGCTAAAGGTAGGCCTGGAGGTGGAGCGAAAGCCAAGGTCTTGGCCGTTGTTTGGTTTTGCCTGGAATGTTCTGAGTAGGTTTTTTTTTTTTTTAATTACTCTCCCCTTTCCCCCAAACCCCCTATTGTCTGTTCTCTGTGTCCGTTTGCTGCATGCTCTTTGTCCACTTCTATTGTCAGCAGCACGGAATCTGTGTTTCTTTCTGTTGCATCATCTTGCTGTGCCAGCTCTCCATGTGGGCGGCACCATTCCTGGGCAGGCTGCACTTTCTTTCGCGCTGGGCGGCTCTCCTTAGGGGGCACACTCCTCGCGCATGGGGCTCCCCTACGTGGGGGACACCCCTGTGTGGCAGGGCACTCCTTGCGTGCATCAGCACTGCGCGTGGGCCAGCTCCACACGGGTCAAGGAGGCCCAGGGTTTGAACCTTGGACCTCCCGTCTGATAGGCGGACGCTCTGTCCACTGAGTAGGTATTTTTAAAGGTACAAGACAGCTAGGGGGCAAAAGCTACCCATTCAGGGCAACTCTTCCGGGCAGTGCTGCTGCCTGGCCCGGCCCAGTACAGCCCTGGGATGCGCGTCTCAGGAACACGGGATTCGATGCCGCGGGCTGCGTTCCCCGTGCGGCAGTGGGAGAGGCTGGGGCTCGGGCGCCGGGTCCACATGCTCCTGTTGAGCTGCCCTGACCAGCCCCGTCTCTGCTTCTCTTCTGTTTTTTAACTTCTTAGCTTGAAATAATTCCAAACGTAACAGTCGTGAGAGCACAAGTAACCCTGTCTGTTCTTCGCCATGTTTGCGTTGGCATGCTCTCTGCATGTATACACACACGGGATTGTTTTCTTGCTGAACCGTTTGAGAGTTCAGTTGCCAAAATGATGCTCCCGTGCCCCGAAACAGTGCTGGGTGTATTTCCTAAGAGCAGGGACCGTCTCTTCTAAAACCCAATACAGAGATCAAAGTCAGAAAGGATATCTTTGATCCCATGTTGTCACTGAATACGCAGTTGTTTTCCTTTTGAATGTTTTAGTACTTTTCAAACACAGAATCAGGCAATGAGCTCCCACCTCCCGGCTTCAATGGTCAACAAAATCCCACGCCCTTCCGTTTTCTCTCCTCCCTGCATCCCACGCCACTTCTTCTCATTGTTTTACCAGAATGTTCTAAAGCAGATCCCAGCCCTCATTTCATGAGGCAAAGCGGAAGAGGCCGGGGCACCGGGGGTGCAGCCTGAGCTTTCAGTTACAGGGTGGGTCGAGGCGTGTGCAGCTGGCGGCGGTGAGCGTCTTTATTTTGGTGGGTGCCGGCCCCGGAAGCTGGCCTGGCCACCGGGGTTCCCGGGCTCCGGGGAGCCTCTCTGTGGCTTATTGGTTGACGATGCTCACAGCTGAACGCTGCAGTCAAGCTGGGGGTAGGGACGGTGATGGACCCTGCTCCGCCGTCCCCGGAGCTCTGGAGCCTGATGGGCCTGGGTTCAAACCCCAGCTCCCTCGCTTGCTACCCGTACTACCTTGTGCATGTCAATGAGCCTTTCTGTGCCTCAGTTTCCCCATCTGGGAAATGGGGACGTGAAAAGGGTCCCTGCTGTTGCGAGGGGCTGTTGTGAGGATTCATTAACCCCGACAGCAGGTAAAGGGCGTTGAACTGTTCCCAGCATCTCCTGAGCACTCGGGAAACGCGCCTTCCTGTTCGCGGCTCCCAGCCCCTCCCTTTCCCCCGTGAGGAAGGCGCCCCTGCCTGGCCCGGAGTCCCCCACGGTGGGTTCACTGGGGAGCTTTTGCAGCCCACCGCCTGGAATCTGGGGGTGGGACCCAGGCGGTGGCCAGTGCTTGGCGCCCCTCAAACCGAAATGTGAGTCACCCAGAGCGGGGCTCTGCTTAAAATGCAGATTCTGATCCCGAGGGCTGGGGCGGGCCTGAGAGTCTGCATTTCTAACAGGCGCCTGCCGAAGGGGCTGCTGCTGGTGCTGGGACCACCCAGCTGGGACCTCCGCCGGGCCCTCTGTCCATCACAGGCGTAAAGAGCCGCAGCAGCACCCCCACGCCCTGGCTCTGTGCCCGGCTGAGCCCTTCTGCCATCTCTGCCCGCCAGCTCCCGGGCCCGGCTGCTGCTGAGGAGACGGCGTGCTCCTCACCCCCATTCTATTTTATTTTATTAAAGATTTATTTTTATTTTTTGTTTATTTCTCTCCCCTTACCCCTCCCCCCCAGTTGTCTGCTCTCTGTATCCATTCGCTCTGTGTTCTTCTGTGAATGACCGCTTCTATCCTTATCAGCGGCACCGGGAATCTGTGTCTCTTTTTGTTGCGTCATCTTGCTGTGTCAGCTCTCCGTGTATGTGGCACCATTCCTGGGCAGGCTGCACTTTCTTTCGCGCTGGGCGGCTCTCCTTACAGGGCGCACTCCTTGTGCGTGGGGCTCCCCTATGCGCCCTGCATGGCACAGCACTCCTTGTGCGCATCAGCACTGCGCATGGGCCAGCTCCACACGGGTCAGGAGGCCCGGGGTTTGAACCGCGGACCTCCCATGTGGTAGACGGACGCCCTAACCACTGGGCCAAGTCCACTTCCTCCTCACCCCATTTTAAAGAGGAGGAGAGGGAAGTCTCCAGAGACCGGGAGCCTGTGGACACATAGCTGGGGAGCCAGGCCACCCCTAACCACCCGGAAACCGCTTCCCTCATACACAGCTGCCCTGCCTCCCTCCCCTTCCCCACCTGCTCGCCCTCCCCCCTTCCTGCTCCCCCCCCCACTGTCCCCCCACCATGGACTGCTGCTCCCCCCCCCCCATCTCCTGGTGGTGTCTCCACTGGGGACTCCGTCCAGCCCCACAAATCCAGCGTGCCTGGAGTTGAAGTCTCTTGTTGGGTCCCCTTCTCCAACTGGTGCCCCCAGACCTCTCGCCAGCCGCCCCCCGCATGCCGCCCGGCCTGCCAGCCGCCTCCCCTGCACCCTCGCTGCCCGCTGGCCCGGAGGCAGGCTCCTCGATTTGTGCTCAGCCCGAGCGGCCCTGAGGGTCTGCTTCAAACACAGATCCGGGCCCAGTGGGTCTGGGTTGGGCCTGGCGTGCTGCATTGCCCACGCACTCCAGTCTGGGCCCACAGTCTATGGAGAAGGGCTGGGGGTCCCTGGGGTCTCCCAGCTGGCCCTGGCCTGTGCGCCTTCATCTACGCGGCCCTCCAAAAGGCAGACGTGCCCTCAGTGCCTTCCGGAAGGCGTCGAGCCCCAGGCCCCCAAGCCTTCCTAAGGCCCCGCCTCCCCGTTCCTCTGATGGACCACGCCTTGGTGTCCTCTGGACCTTTGCATGCTCTGATCCTGCCCCCTGAGAAGCTGTTCCCTGCTTCCTGCTTGGCCTGAGGCCCGCCGGCTGGGTCGCAGCCCGCCTCCGCCTCCCTGGCCCCGGGCCACCCCTGGCCACTGCGCCGCCTGCTTGGGCCGGCCTGCTCGGTTCTCTCCCCTCTAGGCCGAGCACTTCCGTTCAAGTTCAGCCTCTGTTTGGCCTTGTATCTGCCCAGGCTGGGTCTTCTGAGCCCAGGTGCCAGGCGGGAAAATGTGCCAGAGGGGAGCCGGGGGACCCCCTGGGGGAGTGGACGGCAGGAGCCAGGGCTGCTGGGAGAGCGCGGCGCAGGCCTGACCCTGGTGGGTGGGGCGGCCTCCTGGACCCCGTGCCCTCTGTGCCGGGGTGCCCTCAAGCCAGCCGCCTGTCGGGGCGTCCCCGCACACCCCAGGTCCCCGCTGCGCCCAGCCGTGGGGGCAGGGAAGCGCAGCCCCCATGCCAACGGGGCAGCGCTGGGCAGCAGAGCCGGTCCTCGCGCCCCTGCTCCAGCTCTGCTTCCGCCTGCCTGGCACCCAGGCGGCCCTCGTGAGCGGAGCAGGGAGCTCAGTGTCGCCCGTCACCTCTGCAGGACGCCGGGGCCCTCCAAGGTGGAAAGGAGAGCCTCTCTGGTCCAAGCAGGGGCTGGGGGCCGGGCAGGCTGGTCTGAACCCCAGCTGCACTGCCCCGGGGAGCTGCTGGCGCTTGGGGGGGGTGGCGTCACCTCCCGGCTTGGCTGCAGCTGAAGGACCCCCTCTTGGAGCAAATGCAGCCCAGATGTCCCAGCAGGCCCCGTGACCCCCGGCTGGCCTCCCCACCGCAGCTTCCTGTTATGCACCCGTTAGGGCTTGGACTGGGGGCCTGGGCACACGAGGCAAATGCCAAACGCGCCCCCCCTGAGCGCTCTCCTCTCTCCGCAGGCCTGCAGAGGTGCCGACATGGGGCTGAAGCTGTCCTGCCTGAAAGGTGAGGCGCTCCCGGCGAGCTCGTGTCGGGGGTGCGGCGGGAGGGAGTGGGGGGTGAAACCTGAGGCCCCGGGGTTGCTGCTCTGGGTGGGGGCTGGGTAGGGGTCTCTGCTCCTTCTCCATCAGGAACAGGCTCTGTCACCTAAGATTCTCTTAAGGCAGCACCTGCACACAGTGGGGCTGGATTAGCGCTTGCCGACTCTGGGCTCCGGTGCGTAGTAGGTGCTCTAGTAATGCTTGCTGACCGAGCTCTCCTCCACGCCTTCTCTTTCACTGGTGGTTCGGTGACATGGGAAAGTCCTAGTACCCCACCTTGCGCCTCAGTTTCCCCTCAGAGGGATTAGTAACAAGGCCCTTAAGGAGAATGTCAGGCGCGTCCTGGGGGTGTTTGCACCCCCGCAGACTCGCCGGCAGACTGCTGTCACTGAGATAGGAGGCCTGGCTGCTGGTGCTGGGCAGAGGTGACCAGGAGAATGTTATGGAAACGCACAGAATCACGGAGGGGTGCGGTGGCTGCGGGCCGGGGCAGCCCCCACCTCCCTCCTGGGCGCAAGACCTTTCCGTGCAGAGCCTGCACCCAAGCCGAGACCTCCCACCCTCCACCCGTCCTCCTGGCTCCCACCTTGGGGACAGAGGCCCTCTCCCCACCCTGGGCCATCGCCCCTGCCTGAAATCAGGGAGCCCCTAGACGCAGGCTGCCCGCCGGCCCCTGGCCCTGCCTCTGGGTGCCTCTGGGTCCTGTCTGCTCTTCCCCCAGGCCTGGCCAGCCTGGAAGCTGGCCCCGGCGCCCCCTCCCACCTGCTCTGGTCCAGTCCCCACGCAGCAGCGAGCCTTCTAGAGCCTTGCCACTGCCCTGCCCGAGACCCTCCATCCTCCCCGGGGCCGCCGGAGTGACAGCCAGGGCCCTGCCCGCTGACCTCAGCTGGCAGCCTTGCTTCTCCGCCTCCTGCCCACCCACCTGCCCTCCAGGTACGAAACCACCCGATGTCATCACTGCCCGGCCCCTTAGCCCTGGGCGCCTTTGCACCTGCTGTTCCCGCCGCTCGGAAGGGCACTTCCCTGGAGCTCAGTCAGACGGCGCGTGCCTGATGTCCTCTGGCAGCCACCCCGTGCCGCCCTCCCCCCCAGGGCCCAGGGTCTCCCTGTGCCCACCTGCAGAGGTAGGGCCCGGGAGCTGGCGAGCTTGGAGAGTCAGACGGGCTGGGTTTAAATTCTGTATCAGTAAAGGGGGCCCCCTGGGACCCTCGAGGTGTGTCCGTGGGGTCGGCAGCGGCGCTGTGGCGGGAGCTGGCGGGTGTTGCCCGCCGCTCTTCATTTTGTTACTTCCCTCACCCAGCTCCCCCAGCCGTGCTCCCGTCCTTTCAGGTCTAGGAGGGTGACGGTTTCCTGGCTGCGAGCTACACCACGGCTTACGGTTACCTCAAGCCGAGAGGGAATCTGCCGGAGAGCCATGGAGGAGCTCCGGGGACACGGGGCAGGTTGACGGGGCGGGGGGAGAGGGCCATTTCCTCAGGGCCACTGCGGGACCAGGGGCCACCTGGTCGTCCAGCGTAGGGCTGACGCCGCCCCTTGGCCAGGGAGGTGCCATCTTGATTGACAGCTCCCCTGAGGCTGCGTGCAAGGGGGGCTTGGTCCCAAGTGGGGGTGGGATGCTGAAGAGGGTGAATAAGCCACGTCCCCCCCAGGGCAGGTTCCCTCAGAGCCCCCCGGGGTGGACCCACGGAGCAGTGGGTGGGGCACTTGGTAGGTGGGTTTGCGTGAGGGTGGGAGCTGATCAGAGAGCAGCCAGGGCTTGGGCTCGGGGCCCTGCTCTTAGTGCGGTGGGCTTCCCCCGAGTAGGGGGCATTTGGGACCCCTGTGAGGGTTCAGGGCACCCTCGGCTTCTGAAACTTTGAGCCCCTGGCGACATCTCAGGGGCCACTTAGCTTCCAGCTCAAGGCTGGGGCCCTGTATTAGTCGGCCAAAGGGGTGCTGGTGCAAAAGACCAGAAACTGGTTGGTTTTTATAAAGGGTATTTATTTGGGGTAGGAGCTTACAGACACCATAAAGTCTAAGTTCCTTCCCTCACCAAAGTCTATTTGGAGCAAGATGGCTGCCGACGGCTGCGAGGGCTCAGGCTTTCTGGGTTCCTGCGTTCCTGGGGCTTGCTTCTCTCTGGCTTCAAGGTTCCTTCCTTCCTTGGGCTGGCTTCTCTTTCCTCTGCGTGCTGACTTCCTGGGGCTCCAGTTTACTGTCTTCAGCATCAAACTCCAAAATCAAAACTCCAACATTAAAAGCCCCCAACTCTGTTCTTCGCCATGCCTTTTATCTGTGAGTCCCCACCCACCGGGGGTGGGGACGCAACGCCCTAATCATAACTCAGTCACGCCCAGGTACAGATCAGATTGCAAGCATAATCCAATATTTCCTTTTTTTTTATTTTTAAAGACTTATGTATTTATTTCTCTCCCCTCCCCCCCCACCCCAGTTGTCTGTTCTCTGTGTCCATTTTGCTGCGTCTTCTTTGTCCGCTGTTGTTGTCAGTGGCACGGGAATCTGTGTTTCTTTTTGTTGCGTCAGCTCTCCGTGTGTGCGGCGCCATTCCTGGGCAGGCTGCACTTTCTTTTGCGCTGGGCGGCTCTCCTTACGGGGCACACTCCTTGCGCGTGGGGCTCCCCTACGCGGGGGACACCCCTGCATGGCATAGGACTCCTTGCGCGCATCAGCACTGCGCGTGGGCCAGCTCCACACGGGGTTTGAACCGCAGACCTCCCATTTGGTAGACGGACGCCCTAACCACTGGGCCAGGTCTGCTGCCCCCAATATTTCTTTTTGGAATTCATCAATTATATCAAACTGCGACAGGTCCCGTGGAGAAGTACATGAGGAAGATGGAACCAAGGGTTATCTGGGAAATACACCCCTCCCCCACAGGCCTTACGCCTGCCAGGAGAGGCTCCCCGCTAAGTGCTCCCAGGGCAGGGGCTTTTAAAAGCGCCCTCCCGGGGGCCTGGCCCCTTGCCATCCCTTCTGCACCGCTGCCTCTGGGGCCGCTCGCTGGAGCTGGTGCTACCCTCCCCTGCACCCCAGCCTTGGGCTCTGGGGGGACAGAGGCCACCGGAAGCAGCACAGGGACCTGCCCTCAGCCAGGACAGGCGCAGCCCAAAAGCGTGAACCCCCTCCATGGAGCCCGGTTTTTATTTTCCCCAAAAGGGAGACCCTGTCCAAGGATTACAGAGCACGGCTGTCACCCCCCCTCCCCGAGCCCTTAACAGCGCACGCGTCCCGTGGCCACCTTCCCTCCACCTGGGCGTCAGCGCTGGGCCTGGGGGCCTGACGCGGCCTCAGGGGTCTTCATTTCCTGCCAGCCCGAGCCTGGCCGTTCTCGAGGCAGCGTCGCGTTCCCACGTCTTGAGTGACCGCGTGGCCTTCGGCCGAGAGCTGGTCTTTGGGCTGTTGCTGCTTTTGTAAGATGTTGCCCTTTCGAACAGCTTTGCTTTCTGATCCTTTTTAAAAATGGTTATTATTTCCTTGGGACTAATTCCCAGAAGTGGGAATGCCGGGGTCACACGTAAGGGCGAGAGGCCCGTTGGTGCTGGCGGCTTTGTGGGGGGCGGCGGCTCCCCGCCTTCTCGGTGGGTGAGCTCGCTCCATCTCCACGGCCGCCCCCAGCTTCCAGGAGAGGAAGTGGAGACACAGCCGGTGGGGGGCAGTTGGTGGGGACACGAGTGGGATTTGAACCCCCGTGGGCCGCTTCCTGAGTCCCTGCTCCAAGCTCCACCCTGCACGGCTCGAAGGAGGAAAATCCTTTAACTCCACCTTCAGGTGCCTTAGAGGGAGCAGGTGTAGCCCCGTGGTTGAGCGCCTGCTCCCCACATGTGAGGTCCTGGGTTCAGTCCCTGGAACCTCCTTAATAAAAAAGGGCTCAGGTAGGAACTTTAGATGGGGTCCGGTTGAGTCTTCACCCCGACCCCCCACGATGGCGCTGGAATTCCCTGGCACGGCAGCACCACAGCTGGTGCCTCACAACAACAGACGTTCCCTCGCAGCCTGGAGGCCAGGTGTCCCAAATCAAGGGGGTCCCAAATCAGGGTCGTTGCGAAGGCTCGAGGAGGGGGCTCCTTCCTGGCCTCTTCCAGCTTCGGGGGGGCTCCCGGCATCCCGTGGCATCGGGTGGCACCACTCCCGTCCCTGCCTCCGTCGTCGCATGCCCCCTGCCCTCTGCGTCCGTCTCTCTCCTCTGGGGGTCTCTTAGAAGAGAATATGGGGTCCTCCCCGCTCCTCCAGGGTGGGCTCTGAAAAGCATTAGCCTAGTCCATCTGCAAAGATCCTTTTTCCAAATAGTGTCCCTTTCACAAGTTCTGGGTGGCCATCTCCCTTGGGGCCGCCCTTCGAGCTGCTGCAGAGGGGTGCTGCCATCCTCCCCTTACAGGGGGGACATTCCCAGAGGGAAAGCAAGTCGCCCAGGCCGCACAGCCAGGACGGGACCTGTCCACTGTCCCACCGCCACCTCCCAGGAGAGCGGCTGCGTGTCCTGCCCCAGAACCAGAAAGCTGCGCTTCCCCCGGTGGAGAGCGACTCCGGCGAGCTCGACCGGGCCCAGGGGTCCTGGGGTTGGCGTTGGCTGAAGCTCCAGGCGCACCCAGCCCCGCGGGGCTCGGCCCTGGCTGGTCCTGGGCTCCCCGCTGAGCTCCCGCTGTCCGAGCTCCGGGCACGGGGCAGCAGACATCCGCCGTTTGCTGAAACCGCTTCACTCCGAAGCGATTTTAGACTTAGAGAAAAGCTGCGAGAATAGTACAAGTTCCTTATACCCTTTACCCAGATTCCCCAAATGGTAACCTTTTTCTCCACGGGTGCACTCTTCTCTTTCCTCATATTTAGCTGTTCTTGTTCTGAACCATTTGAGAGTAAGTTACAGACACGATGCCCGTTTCTCCCCAAGCAGTTGTGTGGAGGTTCCAAGGGCATTCACTGATGTCGCCAGCGCGCTTTTATCAAGGTCAGGCAGTCAACGCCGATACAAGACGCGTGGCTAATCTACAGCCCTATCCAAATATTGCCACTTGTGCTATAAAACGTCCTTTGGAATGGAGTACAGGTCAGTGGTTTGGTAGACTGCCCTCAGTTTGGCCTGCCTGGGGTTTCCTTGGGGTTAACGTTGGTAATTTCAGACCTTTGAGATGATTCCGGAGTGTGCGGCCGGAACTGAGAATGGTGGCGTTAGTGAGAACCATCTAGAACAAGAGGGAGGGGCTCAGATTCCTAAGCCCAGAACCCACGGGCCCTGCCCGGCCCCAGCCGTCACCCCTCTGCTCCGACCCAGCTGTCACCCCTATGCTCGGGTCCCCTGGCCTGGCCCGGCCGTTCCAGGATGGCGCTCCCTGTCTCATGCCCCAGCTCCAGGCACAACTCCCAGGGTTCAAATCCCGACTCAGCCACTTAGCAGCAGCGTGCCCTTGGCCAGGGCTTTCGTGGCCCGAGACCCAGCAGTCTTGGGGCCTCTCGTCCACAAGGCCTTGCTTGGTTCAGAGCTCTGCCATCACCGCTGTGCAGTTTTTGAGTTTCGTTCAGGGGGCCCTGATTCTCCTTTTCCACCCGGCCCACAGTTTAGGCAGCCAGTCCTGCCCTGGGGCAAACTGCTTTCTCCGTGGGGCCCAACTTAGGACTCCTTCGTCGATCCCACAGGCATTTGCTGAGTGCCAGCTCTGTGTGCTGGAATCCTTCCAGAATCTTCCAGAATCTTCCAGATGGGCGCTGCTAAGGCGCTGACCCTCTAGAGCCGTATGGTCTGAGTGAGAGAACATGAACACGTAGGTAATTCTAGATGATCTAGGACTTACGTGGAAAAAGCAAAGAGTATAAGCGTAGTCAGAAGAAAATACAGCCAGCATTCTAGAACAAATTTCCCCCTTTGAGTTTCCACACAGTTTGTCAGTCTCAGGAGCTTGGGTACCCTGCTCCTGGGGCGCCTCCGGTAGTAGAGCCTGAGGCAGCAGTACAAGTGCGAGTTGTGTGTTTGGATGGTGACCTGAGAGGACACCGGGAGGGGGTGGGATGGAGTCGAGGCTCTGCTGTCAAGCCGGCCCCCCCTCTGGGGCACTCATGTGCCTGGAATTTGGGGGGCGGTGGCAGCAAGGAAGCTGGGGTGTTTACACGCCACCTCCCGTCAGCCCTTGGCCCGGGGAGCTGCGTGGGCTGTTCAGTTCAGAACCCGGGGGCTGGGAGTCAGGCCCGTGCGCGCCAAGATGCGCAGCTCGGAGGGACGTGGGCGCGCCCCGAAGAAGCTGCTACAACCTGGGATTTAAAATGTGTGAAAACTCAGAACCCCGGGGACTTAGCGCTCCCACCCGCAGTCTGTAAGGAAAAGGAAGTTGCTTTTTTCCAACCGGTACGGGCAGCACCGGTGTCTCCTGGCAGCTCGCTGGAAATGCAGATTCTCGGCCCTACCCCAGAGCTACAGGGTCAGAAACCCTGGGGGCGCGGCCCCTCTGTGTTTGGAGGAGCTGCCCAGGGAATTCTGATACCCAGTGAAGTGTGAGCGCCACTGCCCTGGCGGTTGTGGGTGTGTGTTCACCCAAAGCTTGGACTTTCACAAGAGAAGCGTTTTCCAGTGCCAGTGGCCCGTGACTGGGCATTAACGCAGGGCCAGCTGGCTGGGCTGGGGGCTTCGGGTGACTCACTGCTCTGGAGGGGCTCCAGCTGGCAGGTCAGGGGCTCCAGTTGGCAGGGCTGGGGCTCTACTTGGCCAGGATGAGGGTTCCGTTTGGCCAGGATGGGGGGTCCAGTTGGCTGCCTTTTGGGCCCTATACTCATCCTTTCCATCTTGGTAATCTATTCTAGAATACAGAGTAGGATTTCTTTTTTCCTTTTTGTTTGTTTGTTGTTGTTTTTAAGATTTTTGTTTCTCTCCCCTCCCCCCCCACCTCTCCGCCATTGTCTGCTCTCTCTATCCACTCCCTGTGTGTTCTTCTGTGTTCACTTGCATTCTTGTTAGTGGCACCAGGAATCCGTGTCTCTTTTTGTTGCATCATCTTGCATCAGCTCTCCGTGTGTGTAGCACCACTCCTGGGCGGGCTGCGCTTTTTTTGCACTGGGCGGCTCTCCTTATGGGCGCACTCCTTGTGCATGGGGCTCCCCTCCTCGGGGGACACCCCTGCGTGGCAGGGCACTCCTTGCACGCATCAGCACTGCGCATGGGCCAGCTCCACACAGGTCAGGAGGCCCTGGGTTTGAACCCTGGACCTCCCATGTGGTAGGCGGACACTCTATCCATTGAGCCAAAGCCACTTCCCCAGAATAGGATTTCCAGGCTAGAAAGCACCTCGTCTTGCAAAGCCTTGCCTTTTACAGATGGGGAAACCGAGGCCCAAGGGGGACCCACAGTTCCAACGATGGACTCCAGGTCCGGCCCCAGCTGGGGCTTCCTGCAGAGAGAGGCAGCCCGGGGCCTGCTCATGCAGGAGGGATGGGGCTGGACGCGGGCCGGGGCCGGCTCCAGGCGCCGGAAGGACCTGCCGAGGGAGCGTGTTTCCTTCCCTCTTTAGTCCGCGTTGCCCCCTCGGACATCAGCTCAGCTCCGCACGCTCCTTCCCGACTCCTCTCCCAGGCTCCGGGGCCGTAATGGCCAGCAAGCCTCGGTGGTCCTTCCCCCTGGCTTTGCCTTGGCGGTGGGCGCTGTGGCCGGCTGGGGGTCTCTGCCAGCTGCTGGGTGAGCTTCTGTCCTCCTGGGTGGTCACCTCTGAGCCCTCACGTCGGGGCAAGAGTGGGTTCTCCTCCCTCAGGACAACAAAGACTTCCCCGAGGTGGGAGGTGACGAGGACGGACATCTGGCGAGAGGGACGCAGCAGTGCGGAAAGCGGTTTGTTTCTGATTCCAGGTGAGGGTGGGAGCCGCCGAGCGCGTGAAGCAGGGTCTGTCCCCCCAGAAGCTACCCTGAGGCGCTCACCTCTAGGACCTCAGAGGGTGGCCTGATTTGGAGACAGGGTCGTTGCGGTCGGAATTAGCTGAGAGGGCGCCATCCCGGGTGGCACGGGCCCTGAGCCGGTAGCGCTGTGTGGGGATCTGGACACAGACAGGGCCGAGCAAGGCCACAGGCAGAGGCTGGAGGGGTGCAGCCGTGAGCCGAGGGACGCCAGGGCCGGCCGGGGCCACGGAAGCTGGGAGAGGCCCGGACTCATGACTTCTGGAACTTCTGGCCTCCAGAGCTGTGAGAGTGGATCTCTGTGCTTTCACGCCGGTTGATGGCACTTTGTTACGGCAGCCCCTGGACGCTCGGGGCCTGGGCGTGGTGTCCATGAGCTGCGGGACATGCCACAGTCCAAGGACATCCCCATCAGGTGCTCTGGGATGAGCTCCGGCACGGGCCGGGTATCGCTGTGTGCCCGGCCCTGCCCTCAATTCACTCTCGATGGGGAGACCGTGGCACAGGGGAGCTCCTGCCAGCCCAGGGTGCACAGCCCGTCAGGGACCCTGGCCCAGCTAACGGAAGAAGATGGTCCCTGCCGGTTGGGGGCACAGCACTGCTGGGGGGCACAGCCGGCAGAACCCCTGGGCCATCAGTGTCGCCCGGAACTAGGCGGATGCCTACACTCGTGGGACTCTCCCAGACCCCTGAGTCAGAAACTCGGGGTAGGGAAGTGGATGTGGCTCAACTGATAGAGCATCCACCTACCACATGGGAGGGCCCAGGGTTCAAACCCCAGGCTCCCTTGACCCGTGTGGAGCTGGCCCACATGCAGCGCTGCTGCGTGCAAGGAGTGCCGTGCCACGCAGGGGTGTCCCCCGCATAGGGGAGCCCCATGTACAAGGAGTGCGCCCCATAACGAGAGCCACCCAGTGCGAAAAAAGCGCAGCCTGCCCAGGAGTGGTGCCGCACACACAGAGAGCTGACGCAGTGAGATGACACAACCAAGAGAGACACAGCTTCCCGGTGCCGCTGACAAGAATACAAGCGGACACAGAAGAACACACAGCGAATGGACACAGAGAGCAGACAAGGTGGGGGGTGGGGAGAGAAATAAATAAAAAATAAATCATTAAAAATAAAAAAGAACCTCGGGGTTTAGCGAGCCCCTGGGGAGTCCTGTGTGCCTGCTCAAGTTGGAGAACTGCCGGCGGACACTCCATACGCCCAAGCCTCAGTTTCCCCATCGGCAGATGACAAATGGGAACGTCTTCTGCGGCAGGGTTTGGGAGTCACCTGAGCTAAGCCCTGACGACGCGCCCGGGAGCTGGTTTCTGGCCACCGCGCCCCTTGCACCCTCCTCCGGCTATGGCGGCAGCTTCTAGGGGGGTGGCCTCGGCAGGGGATACAGCCTGGAGGTGCCTTCCCCCAGGGCAGCCGGCTGTGACAACGGGACGCCCTCAGGCCCGGCGTGGTCCCTGGGGCTGTGCAGAAGGCCCGGCTCCAGCTCCAGCCAAAGCAGCATCTCCATGGAGACCAGCGGCTGGGACAGGGCTGGTCCCATCAGATTTGTCCAGCCAGGGAGGTCCCCCGTGGAGGCCGTGGCCGGGCGATAGGGCCAGGCTTTGTCCTGGGTAGGTGGGGGTTGGGTTGCGTTTCTTTGAATAGATGCTGTTTTGTTTAAGTTTCAGATTTACAGAAAAATTGGCCCAGAAATCCCCCGTGTCCCCCACCCCGGTTTCCCGTGTTGCCTCCGGGTTAGCGTGGCGCGTCTGTTACAACCAGGGCGCCAGCCTCGGTAGGCTGTCGCCAGCTGGAGCGCCGCCTCTTCAGCTCGCCTGCCTCCCTCCAGGATCCCTCCCCACCCCAGGGCCCCCGGCACATGCAGTCGTCCAGGCTCTCGGCTCCTCTTGGCTACTTCTCAGCCTCTCCTTGTTTTTGACGGCCCCGGGGTGCTGGTTAGGGATCTTTGGGGTGCCCCTCACTTGGGATTTGTCTGGTGCCAGTGGTTTTTTTTTTCAAAGATTTTTTTTTATTTCTCCCCCACCCCCTCCCTTTGTCTGCTCTCTGTGTCCAATCACTGTATGTTCTTCTGTGTCCGCTAGTATTCTTGTCAGCGGCACTGGGAAACTGCATCTCTGTTGTGTCATCTTGCTGCATCAGCTCTCCGTGTGTGCAGCCCCACACCTGGACAGGCTGTGCTTTTTATGCATGGGGAAACTCTCCTTACGGGGCGCACTCCTTGTGCATAGGGCTCCCCTACGTGGGGGACACCCCTGCGTGGCAGGGCAGTCCTTGCGCGCATCAGCACTGCGCATGGGCCAGCTCCACACGGGTCAGGAGGCCCTGGGTTTGAACCCTGGACCTCCCATGTGGTAGGCGGACGCTCTGTCAGTTGAGCCAAATCTGCTTCCCTCCAGTGGAATTTTTACCCATCTCTTTCCAGAGGGAGGGCCTGGGCAAGGCTGGGAGCCAGAGTGCGGTGATCGTGGCAGTGGGGGCTGCCCTGAGAGCTGGGACCCCTCCCTGCCCAGGCACTTCTCCGCTTGCCTCCTTGGGGGCTCAAGCCTCCCCTCACCCGTGGCTGGCCCTTAGGATGCCCATTTCTCAGATGGGCGCCAGGAGGCTCAGGATGAGCTCAGGTCACCTTGAGACCCTGCCAGCTTGCCCCGTCTCAGGCCGAGCGCTTGGCTCCAGCCGGCAGCTGCCTATGCTCCAGAGGCGGTTGGTTTGGTTGTGTCCCTGCTGTGTGCCGGGTCCTGGCCGGGTGCTGGGGGACAGACGTGGGTCCTGGCTTTGTGAGACCAGCAGTGTCAAGGAGGAGGTGCCGGCTCGTGGGAACTGTCTCCGAGCAGATCGTGCCTGCCGGGCCAAGTGCCAGGGCGGAGCGAGTGGCCGATGGCCCGGGTGGTCAGGAACGCGGCCCAGCAGCACCCGCGCCTGACAGAGCCGGCCTGGGGGCGAGCCGGCCTTATCCCAGGGGGTGGGAAGGCACCCGGCGTGCGAGGGGGAGGAATTGAAGGGTGGAGGAGGCCACTGAGGTGGGTGACAGCGTGTGAAATGAGGCTGCCACGTAAGGCGGGCAGGGAATTGGGACTTCACACCAGGAGCGTTGGGGAGCATGAAACAGGAGGGAGTAAGACGTGTTCCTGCGCACACGCATTTTGAGCATTTTTCAGAAACAAGAGGGGGCTTCATACACAGGGAGGGAGGGCACACGTGCTCCAACCGCAGTTACACTCCGAGTTAGAAGATGGTCAAGGCCAGGGCCCCTAACTTATGGGGACTTCGTGTCTGCAGTGGGGTGTGGGGTGACAGCATCCCCCCAAAAGTCATGTCTACCGAGCACCTCAGAATGTGACCTAATTTGGAATTAGGGGAAGCGGATTTGGCTCACCTGATAGAGCGTCCACCTACCACATGGGAGGTCCAGGGTTCAAATCCAGGGCCTCCTGACCCGTGTGGAGCTGGCCCATGTGCAGTGCTGATGCGCGCAAGGAGTGCCGTGCCACACAGGGGTGTCCCCCGCGTGGGGGAGCACCACGCGCAAGGAGTGCACCCCGTAAGGAGAGCCATCCCACACGAAAATAGTGCAGCCTGCCCAGGAGTGGCGCCGCACACGCGGAGAGTTGACGCAGCAAGATGACGCAACAAAGAGACACAGGACACAGATTCCCAGTGCCACTGATAAGGATAGAAGCGGTCACAGAAGAACACACAGTGAATGGACACAGAGAGCAGACAACCGGTGGAGGTAGAGGGAAGGGGAGAGAAATAAATAAAATACACCTTTAAAAATTTTTTTGGAATTTAGGCCTTTTGCAGGTGAAATTCGTTGTGAATCGAGATGAAATTATTCTGGCTTAGGGTGGGCCCTACATCCAGGAGTCCCGTAGAGACAGAAGGGTCCGCTCAGCTGGAGAGCGCATGTGCAAACGGAAGCAGAGGTGGTTTCCAAACCCGGAGTGGAAGAGGCCAGGCAGGGCCCCCCGGAGCCTTCAGGGACCGCCCCTGGATCTGACCTGTGGCCTCCAGGGCTGCAAGAGGAGAGCCCCCTGCTGTCCCGAGCCCGGGTTCACGGCACTTTGTTACGGCAGCTGCAGGAACCTGCGCAGCGTCCCCGCCTGCAGTCGGCTCTGGCCTCGTGCCATGGGGGCCCCTAGCCGTGCTGCCCGGCAGCCCCACGCCGGTGGGCAGGGGTCCTGGTCTGCACTGGTCCCTACTACCCTGGCACACAGCATGTGCTCGCTGTGGTTTTCCCTTCCCAGCAGTATTCCTGTGCACCGCCTTCTTCAGTCCACAAGCACCTAGGGAGCACCCGCTACCTGCCAGGCCTGCAGCAGCGGGCAGCAGTCCCCGCCCCCGTGGAGAGAATCAGAAATGATGGCCACGACAGGGAGCTGCACAGGGAAGGGAAGAAGGTGGTGCCATAGGGAGACACGGCGGGGTGGGGGCCTCTCCATGGTGCAGCACTGGAGCCCGGCCGCAGATGCGGGAGGAGGGTTCCCGGGAGAGGGAACGGCAAGTGCAAAGGCCCTGGGGCAGGGACGAGCTTGCTAAGCTGGTTGAGCAGCGAGAAGGCGAGTGTGGCAGGGACTGGGGGGCAAGGGGCTGAGGTCACCAGCTGGGTAGGATGAGGCAGCTGAGACATGGCATCAGGAATTTCTCCTAAAAGCCCTAGGGGGAGGTGGATGAGGCTCAGGTGATAGGGCTTCCGTGTACCCTATGGGAGGACCCGGGTTCGATCCCTGGGGCCTCCTGGTGAAAAAGAAGAGAAAGCATGCCTGCACAGTGAGCTGAGTGCCCGCGTGGCGAGCCGAGTGTCCACACGGTGAGCTGAGTGCCCGCGTGGCGAGCCGAGTGTCCACACGGTGAGCTGAGTGCCCGCGTGGCGAGCCGAGTGTCCACGAGCCAGTGCCCGCGCAAGTGAGTCATGCAGCAAGATGATGACACAATGAAAGAAAGACGAAGGGGAGAGTCGAGGTGAAGCGCAGCAGAACCCAGGAACTGAGGGGGCACAATTGACAGCCAGCTTCTCTCCCCATCAGGGGTCTCCAGGATCGAATCTCAGTGAATCCTAAAGGAGAGAAAATGAGAAGACCAAAAGAGAGATAGGTACAAAAGATCACCCAGCACATGGACACAGACAGCAAAAACAGGAGGACCAGGGAAGGAGGAGGGGAAGTGGAGAAAATAAATAAATCTTAAAAAAAAAAAGAGTACTAGGAAGCTATTAGGATCATTCTAGATCCAGGTCTAAACTTGTGCTGTACATCAGACTCACCTGGGAGGCTTTTACGACGCTGGGCCCACCCCCACAGGTTGGGATTTGAGCGCAGTGAATGGGCCTGGGCGTGTTTTTGTAGATTCCCACGTGGTTCTCCTGTGCATCCACTGTCCCTGTCCCATGAGCGCTGGAGGGGGGACCACGTCCCCAATGCCCCTAGCAAATGAGCTTGGCTGGGAGCCCAGGTGTGCTGGCTCCAATCCAGGGCTCTTTCTGGAACCTTCTGATCAGATCTCGGCCTAAGAGCCTGGGGGACGGAGGGCTGAGAGGGCCCCCAGCCACCCAGAGGAGCAAGGTTGGAGATTCAGAGCCTGTTTTAAACGCCGAAGCAGCTGGCACTTAATTTGGCCCCACTCCGTCCCCAAGGGGCCGAGCGGGCCGCCCTTCTGTTTATAGCGGGGGTTTGGTCCCCTCTCTCGTCACCGTCACCGCCGCTTAAGCTAAACCTCGGGCACCTGCTGTCTCCAGGGAAGGCGGGGCACCAGTGGCGTCCGTTGGTCCCAGCGCTCGCCCGGCGCGCGTCCGTCGCTCCGGCACACCCACCTTGCTCACCCAGGGCGTGGCGCACTGTAGGGACACGGTAGATGCCTGTGGAAGGACACCAGGCGTGGAGAGCGCCCTGGACCCCCCTCGGCTGGCCGGGGTGGCCGCACGGTCACTCCTTTCGGGGGGGGGGGGGGTCGGCGCCTCCGGAGCCCGCGCCGCACGGGCAGTACCTCCGGCCTCCTCCAGTGACTCCTCGGGGAGGTGCCGTTATCCTTCCCGTAAGGGTGAGGAAACTGAGGCTTTGGGTGGTTCAGCTCCTTGCCCAAGGTCATCCAGCAAGGATGTGGCCAAGTTGGGGCTCGAAGGGGCTCGGGAGTAGGGCCAGCACCACGGGCCCCCCAGACACGGACCCCCGCCTCTTCACCGGGGTCTCCCTTGGTTCCGGCAGTTTCTCCCGGTCTGGCCCGGATGGGGCACTGGGGAAGATTAGTCGAGGGAAGGATGAAGAAATGACCTCAGAGGCAGGTGCCAGGGGTGCCGCTGCGTTGCGCTGGGTCTCCCGGGCCACAGCCGCTGGAAGGTGGCCGAGCCCCGGAACTGCGCCTGCCTCCCCGGGGCCGCGGCTTGCAGGTGGCTGCAGCCCCACACATTGGGGTCCCCATCTGCCCCCGGGGTCTCGCGTGCTGCTGCTCCCGCCCCTGCCCCGGACCTTCCTCCCGAGGCTTTGGCCTCACGCCTGGCAAGCACCGGGGTGGACGGGGGTCACGCCCGAGGCCGGGGGCCGGGGACTGGCAAGCCCAAAGAGCCCGCCACCTGCCTGCAGGTCTTAAGTGCTCTGAGCCGGTGAGTTCTTGCTTTTTAGGGTTTTGCTAGAAAATGGCCAGAAGTAGACCCCCCAGGGCTGCTGCTAGGATGGAACTAGGCAGGCGAGGACCCAGGTGGGGGCACTGGGGGCTCAGAAGTCGCGGGGGTGGCGTGTCCACTGCCGAGGGTGCCGGTGAGCCGGCCTCCCTGCTGGAATTGATCGACAGTCGCGTCTGTGCCTATCAAAGGCCAAAGCATCAGGAGGCTGGTCCCGGCCCCCCCACCGTCAAGGTCACGGACTTGACTGGGAAGCAGGACTCGGGGGGCGGGGAGGGGGGTTGTGCTTTGACGCAGCCACAGCTGAGCCCTTGCCCACCCTGCAAGAGTCTGCAGCTGGGCCAGACCTGCCGAGCCGTCCTGAGTCAAGGGGGCCGGGCCCTCACCTGCCGCCCACCAGACACGGGGGACGCGGGGGTGGAGGTGAGATTAAGGCGGGGTGGGGGAGCACTTGCCCTGCCCTGAGAGCGAGTGCCTCGCTTGCCTCACCCCGGTGCTGGTGGCTCCCTCGGGGCCCCCTGCCGGCCGTCGGGGCACACCCGGGCCCTCTAGGGTTCGAGCCCATGCCCCCGACAGTGGGCCCGAGCCACACCGCCCTGTGTCGGCAACCACGGGATCCACGCGATGGGCTGTGGAAGAAGGGCGTGGGAGCCCCCGTCCTCGCCACCCCCCCCCACGGCCAGCCTCACCCCCACCCTTCACCGCGGAGAAGCTCAAGGGAGAAGACGCTTCCTGCCGGGGCCCGGGGCCCTTCCCCACCCACCCAGCCCGCCCCGGTGGTCTCCCGCCTGCCCTCGTGCTACCTTGCTACCCTCTCACCCCCTCACTGCTGACCAGGCCCCTCCTGTGGCAGAAATGCGCACCCTCTTCCTTCCTCTCACCCAACCCCCAAGGCGTCTGTGTCGATCATCCTTCACCCTATATGTTTTAGTTCTTTCTTGATTGCTTCACATTTTTGAATACATAAAACATCTTTACTGTACAAAATGTAAAACGTACAAAAGAATATAATGTCCTAAAAGGTCAGTCTGCTCCACCTCTCTCCCTGGTCACCCATTTCTTCTCCATCTGGAGGCAGCCATTGGTACCATTTTCTTCCAGAGTATTCCATGGATGTACATCCAAATGCGTTCGCGCGTTGCTTTCCCAACACAAGCGGGGCGTCATACCTTGCTCTTTTCACTTCGCAGAGTGTCTTGGAAGTGGTCCCATACAGCTCCGAGCTGCCCCTCACCCTTTTTAGGGGTGAGAGTGGCCTCATGTGGACACAGCTTGTTAGCCACCTACTGGTGGCTCGCTTCTCCAACCCGTCTCTTAGAGCAGGACCTGGGTCCTTTTACCTGGAACTCGTTCACGAGGGAGCAGAGAGCTGGGACGATTCCTAGAAGCAGGGCAGATGGGGTGCAGGGTGTGGGCCGGTCACTCTGGAGCTTTGCCAGATGAGCCCCCGGTAGTGGCACCCGGCAGCGCCCTTGTGTCCTGGGGGAGAGGATTGTGCTAGCAGCGCGCTCACAGCCTGCCTTTGCCAGTCTGGTGGGAGAAGAAATGGTGTCTCAGGAGTGTTTTCGTTTTCTTTTCTTTTTAGCAACTCCTTGTCGAGGTTGACGTGCAGACGGAAAATTAACATGGGCCAGGTCATGCCTTGCCAGACTAAAACAGAACATTCCTGTCCCAGGAGCCCCCCATCGCCCCCACCCCCGAGGGGAACCCTCTCCTGACGTGGGATTAGTTCCACCTGCTTTTGCTCCTTACCTCTCTGCAAACTGTGTGCCTCACTCCCCACCCCCCAGGTGGCGCCCTTGTTTGTTTGCTTGTTGTTTTTGCTATTTGCTCGTCTGCTTGTTGTTGTTTTGCTCATTGTTTTTTTCTTTAGGAGGCACCAGGAACCATACCTGGGACCTCCCACATGGGAGGCAGGTGCTCAACTGCTTGAGCCACATCCACTCCCTGCTCGTTTGTTTTTGCTTGTTACCTGCTCATTTTTGCTCATTGTCTGCTCGTTGTTTTGGCTCACTGTCTGCTTGTTTTTGCTCGATGTCTGCTTTTTGGTTTTGCCCGATGTTGTTTGTCTTCTTTACGAGGCACCAGGAATCAAACCCAGGACCTCCCATGTGGAAGGCAGGTGTTCATCTGCTCACTTCTTTTGATGAGCAGGTAACTTCACCCCCCAAACCACCTCTGAGTCCCCTCCAGTACCCTTCCCTGAAGGCCCATCGGGACTCAGTCCACAGGCCACTGGGAGGGAAGCAGCCCCCTGGGAGCTTTGTTTGGGGCTTTGGAACCCCGTGGACAGGGCTGGACCCCAGCCCCTCCACGGTGGTGAGGCCACAGGAAACGCCTGAGCTTCTCCGTGCCTCGGTTTCCGTGGGCTCAGGCCACCCAGTGGCCACACGAGGACAGAGCTGGGGCGTGGTCTGCCTGCTGCCTCGAGGCTCTTCTTCACCCCCCGGCACTTTCGAGCGGGGTCTGGCGCCGCTCTGGGGTGCAGCGGGGTGCGGGGAGGTTGACCTGGCTCCGCTCCTCACGTGCTGTGCCGTCCCGGCCCAGCGGCTCCGCCTCTCTCTGCCTCTGTTTCTTCCCCTGCACAGCGGGGTGATTACAGGGTTCTCTGGGCAGCAGGTGCCGGGGGCCTAGCAAGCCCCTGCTGACGGGATCCCACAGCAGTCTGCTCTCTCCCCTCCTCGGGGCCACAGCTCTGGCCGTGGGACGGGCAGTCTGCTCTCGAGCCATCCAGAGGAGCAAGCCCTCCGTGAGGTGTGCTGCAGCTGCCCCCCGCTGCCATCCGAGGCCTGCGCCTGGCAGAGCCCAGGGAAGTCCCCACCCTGCGTGACCGGAGCAGGGCGTGCAGCTGCGCCTGGGGGCTCCGTCTCCCCTGGGAGGGAGCCAGGCTGCCCGGGACCTGCGCCCCGTGCCAGCCGCCTTGGCCCCTTGAGCTGCTCAGGCCTTAAGCCAAAAGACCCTGCCTTTGGTCTGCGGCCCCCTGCCCACCTGGGGCCCCTCCCAGCCTCAGCTGGGCCCACGCCATTGCCCAGCTTCCCCCAGGAGCCCCCGGTTTGCTCAGGATAGCACCGCTCACCTCCTCCGGGACTCACTGGAGTCTGCTTGCTTAATTATCCCTTTAATAGCAGGAATGATTGGGCCCCATTAAGCACCTGCCCCAGACGCCTGCCATTTGCTAGCACACATCGTCTTTGCGAGAACCCCGCAGGTAAGGGCTTTTCAGGGCGACGGTTAAAATATTTATTCCAGCAAGGGGGCTGACCGTGCAGTGGGGACGCAGCCCTGTCCCCGTGGGCCACAAGTGATTGTCCGCCCAGATAGCCCCCTTTGCAGAGGAGGAAACAGGCTCAGTTTTAGATTTTAGAAACTTGCTCAGACCACACGGCTGGAAGAGGGCAGGCCGGGAGCTCAGCCTCCCTGCCTCGGGCACTGCAGCCCCGGCCTGGCAGGTGTGCAGTGGGGCCCGTGGGGACAAAAGGAAACCGGCAGCTCCCAGTCCCTGCTCCATGCCAGGTGTGCAGGGCAGGCTCTGAAATGCTGAGCTAGTGTCGCAATTACTAGCACCCACTCCACCCCCCCAAAAAAAGCAATAATAACAGCCACCCCAGTGGTTCTCAACTGGGGTGATTTTGCCAGACTTAGAAAAACAAAAACAAGGATGCCCGGTTACATTTGAATTTCCAATAAACAAAGAACTCTTTATAGTATAAGTGTGTCCCAAATATTGCATGGGATATACTTAAATACTGGGAAAAAATTGTTTATCTGAATTGTACAGCAGCAGGGTACCCTGTGTTTTATCTGGCAAACCCAACCCCAGGGGACGTTTGACAATGTCTGGAGACACTTTGGGTTGTCACGTCGGGTGGGTGCCGGTACCTGGTGGGTAGGCCAGGGGTGGGGGGCCCAAGAGGGGGTACCTGGCCCCGAAATGTCAGCAGCACCGAAGCTGAGAACCCCTGAGCCGCACACGGCAGCGCCCCCCCCGGGCCGGGGAGTGCCTTCCTCCACCACCCGGCTTCATTTCTCGCAGGCATCCTCGGGGCAGGCCCTGCCCTGCCTGTTCTAGAGGCGCTCGTCCACCTCCAGGAGGTGATGGGGCTGGGGCTTCACGGCGGGTGGGCCCGGAGCCCCCTGCCCCCCACCCTCCCTGCGCCTGACGGGCTGGCGCAGGAGCCCCTCGAGGAGGCTGCGTGGTGACCGTGGGCTGGCGCCGGAGGGGCCAGCCGGGGAAGGGCGCGCGTCCGCAGGCAGGGGTGTGGGGGCCGGGCCGGGAGGGGACGCGGTGCCCCACCACCCTGCGTCAAAGCCGCCTCGCTCTCAGCTCCCAGGTTCCCCGGCAGCTCATCCCTGACCTAAGCCAGGGCTTTTTCCTTAATTAAAAAGAGATTTAGAACATCCCTGCTGCCTCCTCGGGCCCCGGGCTGCCCTGCGCCCGCCCGCAATAAGGCCAGGCTTTCCCCGTAATTGGAATTTGAAAGTAGGGGTGGGGAGGGAAGCATCTGAAGCCTCCAGAAACATTTGCTGGTTAGTTTTGGAAAGACCCCAGGCGGCTCTCAGGATTAGGCACAGCCCGGCCTCCTGTGCCCCCCAGGGGCTGCCCCGTCCCCTCGTGACTCCTCTCCATCTCACCTGTCTCACCTGGGAAGCCTTGCCGTTCCTGCTGCCTCCCCCAAATCCTGCGGCCCACCCCTGGATCCCTCCCCCCCCTGCCGCCCCCGCCTCCTCTAACTGGCCCTGGCCATCGGGGCTGGTCACGTGCCTCCTGGCCGCTCGGGGGCAGGACCAGCGTGGCCGGGTCACCAGCCGCCCTGTGTACCCACCTGCAGACGGGGTTAGACGAGTCTGCCTCGTGTTGTCTTCCAGTTGGCCCTGAACTCTTTGGGCTCCTGTTTCTGGTCCTGGGCCTGGAGCAGGGGTGGGGGGAGAACAAAGCATGGGGGGCGGGTAGGGAGAGAAACACCGGGTGAGACGATTTGGGTGACTTTTCTGTTTGCCCACCCCTGGGACGCTGCGTGGCACATAGTAGATGTGCAGCTGAGAGCTGTGCTGAGCGCTTGCGGTCGGGCTGCAGGGAAGTTGGCATTGACCTCGGGGTCCAGGTGAGAATATCAAGTGCAGGGAGGTGATGTCATGCTTGGAGAGGAGGAGGACAGAGTCCACTCGGTTTCTCCTTCCCAAGTCCATGGCCATTCTGGTACCGTAAGAGAAGAGGACCCCACCATGTCAAGTTGGAACAGGGGGTACACAGTCACAGACAGCGGGCAGCTCTGCCTTGAGCCAAGCACCTCTGGGGTGAGACTGCATGCCCAGTGCCCGCAGCCGGGTGAATCGTTGCCAAGCTTGGAATCTCCTGCTGTCAGCAGCACCTTGCGCTTGTCAGGTGCCACCCCTGGCCAGCTCTGTGGCGTGCTCACCTGGGGAACACAGAGTCGCGGTGCCCACCTGGAGGGGCACAGGGAGGCCGTAGCCGGAACCCGTCCCCTTCCGGTGTCCCCTGGAGACATGATGCTGTCATTTACCCCCTTTGCTGTGAGGAAACAGGTCCGAAGAGGTGGAGCTGCCGTCCAGGTGGCTTGAAGCGCAGGTGTGCCCCTGGCCTCCCGCTGCATTGTGGGCCCAGCAGGGATGCGTGGCCAAGTTGGAGGCCACTGTCGTGCCTGGGGGCAGAGCGGGCGCCCTCGCTGCAGGCAGGGGCGCGGTTCTCAAAAGGGCCAGGAGAGGGCGCCCTCGGGCCGCGGTGCCTGCGCGGGGACGGCGGCTGCGGGCTCCAGCGCGGGTCCCGCGGGCGCCCTCTGGGTGGCTCCGGGGCTGCTGGGAGCTGGCACGGGGGTGGGGGCCTGGAGCAGAGCCAGGACGTGGGGGGTCGGGCTCATGGCGGCGCGGCTCGGGGCTTTTGGAGGAGGAGCCTGGGGACGTGCGCGCTGACGCCGGAGGTGGGGGGACGGGGCCCCGCGGGGGCCCAGGAGCCGCCTCCAGCCCCCGCCGGGCCCCCGGCGGCGGGGCTTCCCTTCCCCAATTTGGTTTTCCGGCGGGGAGCATGCAGGACCCCAGGGCCCCCCCAGGGGTACTGGGGGGTAATGCCGCAGGAAGAGCCGGCTCCACGCAGCACAGCCAGGGGGCTGCTTCAGGTGCGGGCGGCGGGGCCCAGGCCCCGCCGGACCTCACTACCCCCCTCCAGGCCCGGCAGTGGGCCCCAAGTCCGCCAGGTTTCCCGGGTCCCCCCGCCAGACCCCCCACCCCCACCCGTCCCAGGGCAGCCCACCCGGTTCACACCGTTTGCCTGAAAAGCTGAGAACCCTTGAAAAACCCCTTTTCCAGCCCACCTTGGCCTCCAAACTGTAAGGGCCTCCCACGTGGCCCTGCCTAGGGCCTAATAAGCGCTGAATCAAGGGACCTGGTTCCAGAAGGTGGGGAGGGGCGGGCAGCCTTCGTCCAGCCAGCCCCTCCTGCCTGGAAGCTGATGCCATTGCCCCGAGAGGGGGGGCTTGGCTTTCTACCCAGCCCGGGAATAAGTGGCCCCTTCTAAATAGATCCCGGGAGGGAGTGTGGTAAGGGGGGCCTTGAAACTAACAGCTGTAATGTCCATTTCAGGGCTCCCCATTCACGCTTTGCCTGGGTCTCGAACCTTCCTCCACCTCTGCCTCTGTCTCACTCCCTGGCTGAAAGCACATGCCCCCAGGGCCATGCTGGCTCCGTGGCTCCCAGCCCTGGCTGCTCAGAGAAGGACCTGGGAGCCCCTGAAATCCCCGGGCCCCCCGCGCCGCTTCCGCACGGGTAACTTTCCCTCCCAGGGGATTCCAGGGGCAGCCCACCCAGGCCACCTGTGCCAGCGCCTTCCCCTCTGGCTGGCACAAGCTTCCCTCCTCCCTCAAGGCCGAAGGGGCCTGGGACCCAAAAGGCTCCGGGAGGGGGATCCCTTTGAGCACGGCCACCCCCCCTGGAACCAGAGCCCAGACCTTCCCTCAGGAAATAGGCTTTTAACGTCCGGGGCAGGCACTCAACTCACAAATAAGAATTCTGGCTTTAGCACAGATGAGCTGCTTGTCTGGGGCAGGGCTGGCATTTGCTCTTTAATCCCGAAAGTGGGCTTTAGCGTCCTGAGGGCTTTTCCCTCTGGCTGCTGAGGCTGGATTCCCCCTCCTCCCTCCCCCTTCCCCGCATCTCTCCCTTCCCCTCCCTCTGCCTCCCCCCTCCCCCTCCCTCCACCCCTCCTCTCCCTTTTCCTGTCCCACCTTCCCTCCGCCCCTCTCATCTCTCCTCCCCCCTCCTCTCCCTCCTCCTGTCCCTCCTTCCCTCTCTCTTCCCCCTCCCCCTCCTTCCGCCCCTCCCTCTCTCTCCCCCCTCCCCCATCTCCCCCCTCCCCTCCCCCTCCCTCCACCCCTCCTCTCCCTTTTCCTGTCCCCCCTTCCCTCCACCCCTCTCATCTCTCCTCCCCCCTCCTGTCCCTCCTCCTGTCCCTCCTTCCCTCTCTCTTCCCCCTCCCCCTCCTTCCGCCCCTCCCTCTCTCTCCCCCCTCCCCCCTCCCCCCTCCCCTTTCCCCCTCCCTGCACCCCCCACCGTGCTCCTTCTGGAGGGACCTGATGCCTCAAGACCACATTAAAATGCAAACAGGGAGCCCTGCAAGGGTGGCTTTTCCCTTTTCCCCATCAGCATTCTGTGCCAGGAGCTTGCTCTCCTCACCCAGGGAGGGGTCCTGCGGCTTTTTCGGAGACGCCCCCCTCCTACAGATAGCACAGTCTTAACTTCCTTCTCTGCCTGGAGCTCTGGGAGGGCTCTTTCTGGTTGATTCTAGAGAGAGCTACCGGGACGGCGGGCTCCGCAGGCTGGACAGACGTGCTTTCCCTGGCCTCGCTCGCTTCCCGCACGTGCTTTCCCTGGCCTCGCTCGCTTCCCGCACGTGCGGCCCGCAGGCTGGGCCCCGCCACGGCTGCAGCGCAGGGCCCGGGGCTTGGGTTAGTGTTTCGCATTGATGGGCCTCACGCTCCTGAGGATCTGTTTGCTCCTGTCGAGACACCAGGCGTGCCCCAGATCCAACCTCCACCCAGTGCTGGGCGCTGCGTGCGGGGACGCGCAAATCAGCCCGAGGGGCAGGCGGCCCGGCTGAGTCCAGGTGGACCCAGACCCTGGCCTGAGTGCGCAGCTTCAGGGCATCTCCAGGCACGTGCCTGCTTCTGTGGTTTCAGGGAGACTGTCCTTGCATTCCCCTCAGGTGGCCACACGTCACCTTGAGAAGCTCCTTGTGATCACCCTACAGCCAGGTGTGCGTGCTGGGGTCTGGGCAAGCTGTGCTGACTGTGTCAGTTATCTCCTGCTGTGTAACAAATCACCCCCAAATTTATCAGCATAAACAACAACAAACCTTTTTTTTTTAAAGACTTATTTTTTATTTATTTCCCCCCACCACCATCTGTCTGCTCTCTCTGTCTATTTGCTGTTTGTTCTTCTGTGTCCACTTGTATTCTTGTCAGCGGCACCAGGAATCTGTGTCTCTTTTTGTTGCATCATCTTGCTGCTTCAGCTCTCCATGTGTGCGGCGCCACTCCTGGGCAGGCTGCACTCTTTTCACATAGGGCAGATCTCCCTATGGGGTGCACTCCTTGCATGTGGGGCTCCCCTACATGGGGGGACACCCCTGCGTGGCCTGGCACTCCTTGTGCGCATCAGCACTGCGCATGGGCCAGCTCACCACATGGGTCGGGAGGCCCTGGGTTTGAACCCTGGACCTCCCGTGTGGTAGGCAGACGCTCTATCCATTGAGCCAAATCCACTTCCCAACAACCAACACTTATTAGCTCACAGTTTCTGTGCGCCGAGGATCGGAGAGCAGCCGAGCAGGGTGTTCTGGCTTGGGTGCCTCTTGAGGCTGCAGGGGGAGGGGGGCTGGCCGGGGCTGCTGGGAGGGTCTGATTCTGAGGTGGCGCCCTCGCCCCGCTGTGGCCCTCCCGCGTGGACTCTCCCTGAGCCCCTTGAGTGCCCTCCCAACATGATGGCCGGCCTCCCCGGAGCGGGTGACCCACGAGGGAGCAGGAGGGAGGCCACGGGGCCTTGAGGGCCGGTCCCAGAGCTGCACCGTTCCTCCATTCACCCTGCTCGTTGGAAACCAGTCACCGAGCGCAGCCCGTGCTCGAGGGGAGGGGGCCTGGGCTGCCCCTCCTGGGGGTGCATTTCCAGCTGCCATGCTGACCCTCGGGGACCCTTGGTGCGCTGTCCCAGCGGAGGTTCGGGTGGGCCTGCCAGGTGCTCAGATACTGCAGCTATTTGGTCCCAGTCTGGGGCCCTCTGGGAGGAAAGTGATGGGGCATAGAGCTCAGGAAGCAAATTCAACAGTGCCTGGATTTTTATTTTTTCATTTAAAATGTAAAGAATTCCTATTTACTATGCCCCAGGCAGGGTGCAAGGTTCAAGGGGAACTGGAGAGTAAGGAAGAGGCTGCCTACAGGAGCAATAATGCAGTGTGGGTTGATGGGTAAATGGGTGCAGACGATAAAGTAGGGAGTGATCAGATCTGCCAGGATATCTTCCCTGGGGTTCAAAGGATAAAGTAGGAGCTCATTATCCCGGCCCAGGAAGAAAGGGCATTCCCAGCATGTGCAGAGGCATGGAGGGGTTAGGCAGCCCAGTGAATTCAGGAAACTGAACAGTGGTGAGTGTGTGGCCAGGTGGCCAGGGACCTAGGTCAGGCTAGAGCACGGAGGCTGAATGCTGGACAGGAGGCTGACGTTAGCTTGTGGTCAGCATTTTTCAAATTATATTCCATGGCTCATGGCTCCTCCCAAAACAGACTCCCTGGTTCTTGAAGCCCGCCAGCCCGGGGACAGCACAGCGCTGCTCGGGGCCTTGAGTGCTTGACCATGCGTGCACGTTTCCAAATCTTCAGGGGAAGGACGGGGTACTTGGGAGTCAGTCTGCCCACAGACGGGTGGTTCCCCAGTTCACCGGCTCACAGGACCCCTTCCCGAGGGCATCCCCGGAGGCCGGTGTTCCCGAGAAATGCAGCCGGTCGCTAGGGCAAGAGCTGTTTTGTGTTCCGGGTCGGCACGACGTCGCTCTGGCTGCTGCTTGAAGGGTTGAGCCAGGAGGCGAGAGGCCAGCTGGGGGCACGCGGAGGGAAGAGGACGGGGAGCAGAGAGGTCCCGGGAGGTGGAACCTGCCGCCGTGTGGTTGATTAGATTGACCAAGGCAGGTGGAGGGTGAGGAGACGAGGGGCAGCACCGGGCTGGTGCTCGGGCTGCTGGCTGACGGGGATCCCCCGCCTGAGCCTGGAGAGAGGAGGGGAGTGCCCGACCGAGCGGGCAGCAGGACGTCGGCGACGGGGCTGGATCTGTGTGTGTTACTGGCGAGGTGGGCCCAGGAACCCGACGCCTCAGGGGATGTGAGTGCCCTCCTCCTTACCAGCACTGACGCCGGATGAAACAGAAAACCCAGATAGCCCTGCATCCGTGCAAGAAACCCAACGAGGAGGAAAAAACCTCCCGGCCCGGTTTAATTGGTGGCTTCAGCCCAACATTTAAGGAAGAAATAACACAACCTTCCCTAAACTCCTTCGGAAAATAATTTGCGGGGGAGGTACCGTCAGGCTTGGTTTCGGGTCAGCCGGGCCTGGGTTCAGATTCAAGCTGTGTCGCTCCCATTCATTCACAGTCATTACTTGAGCACCTACTACGTGCCAGACACTGTTCGAGGCACCAAGGGAAAAACGCAGGCCAAAGTCACGACCCTCAACGAGTCGTGCAAGCTCAGGCGGGTCACGTCACTGGTGTGGGCCTCAGTTTCCTCCTCCGTGAAGCGGGCGCAGCAACGGCCCCTTCCCGAGGGTCGTCAGGTCTCACGGTGACGGCGGAGGGTGGGGGGGGGCAGGCAGGCAGTGGCGGCGGTCCCCCCGGCGGCCACTGATGCCTGTCTCTCTGTCGTGTGTGTACGTGCGTGTGTGTTTCCCACGGCCTGCCCGCTCAGGCTTTAAAATGTGTGTCAGCAGCAGCAGCAGCCACGACGAGGCCCCCGTCCTGAGCGGCAGGCACCTGGACGTGCCCGACATCATCATCACCCCCCCGACCCCCACGGGCATGATGCTGTCAAGAGACCAGGTGCAGACAGGTGAGGGCCGCCGGCGGGCCGGGGGTCCCGGAGACAGCTCACGGGTCCCCCTCCTTGCTGAGCCTGTGACCCGCCCCCGCCCCGGCCTCTGCGTCCCCCCCCACCGTGGGCCCCCTCGCCGTGGCACCAGCCTCGGCAAGATGTGGCATGTTAAGTAATTAGCGAGACAGCCCGTGCCCGCGGCCAGGGGGAGTGATGGATGGAGCGGGGCTGGCCGGGCCCGCCGCGGCTCCCGCCGGCCGGGGTGATTGATGGATGCGCCGTCCCCTGCCAGCCCGGTGGACGGGTGCTCCATCTTGTTGGCCTCGGCGGTTCCAGCTGGACAGAGCAGGCTGGAAGCAGCCCACGCCCCGGCTGGGACTGACCCCGGGGCTTCCAAGCGCGGCCGCCGCGGGGAGGGGAGCGGGGCTGGAATCTTTCCCGGAGCGAGGACGCTCCCGGTTGACCCCCTTTGAGCACAAATAATTCATTTATTCACTGCACAAAGGCCAGGCCTGTGCTGAGGCTGCTGCTGGAGATAAACGAGAGCATCCGCGGGGGTTGCGTCGCGCTCTGTGCGCCACGTTTACGAAGGGGCGTAGTCCCCACGAGGACCCTGTGGTCAGGTAGTTTTCGTTCCCATTCTGGAGATGGATAAACTGAGGTTCGGAGCGGTTGAGCAGAGGTGGGGTTCAGAGCCAGGCCCTGCGACCCGGAGCTCACACTCTAGCCCCCCAGGTTAGACGTGACCCCCTGCCCATCAGCGTGGCAGCGGTCAGCCGGCCGGCCGTGACGGGTCCCTTGCCCGACACAGCAATGACAAGGCCGGTGCAGAATTCATGACCGTACAGTCTGGTAGGGAGACTCGGATCGACTTTTCCAGAAGTCCCGAGTGTGTGTCCCAGCCTGGTCACCAGAGCTGAGTGACCCTGAGAAAGCCCCCAGCCCTGGCAGGTGCTGGGGCGTGGCGTGGGTGGAGAGCTCTCCCGAACGAGCGCGTTCCACTCAGAGCCCTTGGGCGGCGAGTCTGCAGGTGAGGAAGCCGCGGCCAGAGCCCGCCGGAAGGAGCGCCGGCTCCCGGTCCAGTGCTCTCCCCGCGCCCCGGGGCCAGCAGGCGCTCAGTGTCGGCGGCCAGAGCCCAGACCCCGCTTCTGCCCTGGACCCCTCCCTCCCCGAGCCTGGGTGTCCCTGTCAAAGGGGGCCTGCCCTGGTCCCAGGGCTCGTGCGATTGCCGGGAGCCTGCTGCTTCCGTCTCTGGGGAGACCTTTCCAGCCAGAGGCCCCCAGGCCCCCCGGGAAGATGCCAGGACCTCAGGGAGGGTCCTTCAGTTGCTCTGGGGGTGGGGATTAGCCCAGAGCAGCCTCGGGGCGCCTCCTGGCTCAGCCATGCTCGCTCCCCCAGCCCTCCCTTCTTCCCACTCAGAGCAGTCAGCAGTAGAAGGCTTGGAAGGCCAAGTCCCGAATTCAAATCCTGGGCTGGCCACTTACCAGCTGTGTGACCAAGCCAGGGGTCCAGCTCCCTCAGCTTCCTGGGCTGGGAACGGGAGATATATTATTAGAGCAAAGCCTCGAGCAGGCCAGGGGGGTCCTGGAAGGACAGACGGGGCTAGGGGCTCGGTACACTGGCCAGACAGGACGTCAGGCCGGGCCAGCCTCTCCTGCCTCGTGGCGACTGGAACCGGTGCTGAGGAGGGGGATTCCCGAGGCAGCAGGGGGTGGGAGAGAACCCCCGCTGGGGGGGTGCTGCCCCCGCCCACCCAGCACATGGGTCTCTGGACTCAGCCTCTCATGGGGAAGCCCCGCCCCCCCGGATGGCCCTGCCCACAAGCCCCCCCCCCCCCCCCGCCCCACTCAGCCTGGCCCTGGCGTGGGTGGGCGGGATGGGGGAAGTTGCAGTGTAAAGCCCTCGGAAGAGCCTGCACCCAGGGTGGTACCCAGGTGGGTGATCCCGGGAAGCTCAGCCAGAGCCGCTAAGAGCTGGGTGCTGAGGGTGGGTGCAGGGGCCTGGGGGCCCTGGACAGCCGGCATGTGGGCGGAGCTCCCGGGAAAGGGGCTGGCTGCGGGGGTCCATCCAGGTGTCGCGCCCCCTCTTTTTCCTAGTCTGGCTGGAGGAGATGGAGGACGGAGACATGGACCCTGAAGCTTGAGGCGGACGCGGCTGCCAGGGTTCCCGACCGCCCCCCCAGAGCCCCCGGGGTCGCAGCCACTGGGCCGCGCTGCGCAGGCCACGGGGTAAACGGAGCGATTCCAGCGGAGGGCGAGGCGCGACGGGTGAGGTGGCGAGCCGAGCGAGGGGTCAGCCCCGCCGCTTCCAGAACACTCTTCCCAGCAGACCTCCAGCGCCGCCGCGTCCTTGCCGGCCCCGGTGCGGGCGGAGGGGAGAGACCCTTCCGTGGACTCAGGAGACGCCCGGCATCTGTGGCCACACTTCCTCGAGGTCAGCACGAGCTGCTTCTCGCAAGAGGAGCTGCTCCCTTTTTTACAAGACGTTTTACACATCTCGAAACGGTCCCAAGAGTCGTTTATAATTTCTTTTTGCATTATGAATAAAGACCCTCTAAGGAACGGTGAATCCTGCTCCTGGGGTTGGGTGAGGGGCCGCTGCTCACCCAGCTGAGCAGGTGCGCCTCAAAGAGCTGCTTGGGGCGGGGGGAGCTGGCTCAGTGGGCCTTTGGCAGGCCTGGGCCCCCCCACTTTGCAGACGGCTCAGCCGGGCCGAGGGCCCTGCTTGATCTCGGCCCCTAACCAGCCGTGGGCCCAGCCCGCAGGGCCTTGCTCTTCTCATCTGTCAAATGCCTGCAATAGTCCATCCTAGGACAGGAGGCGACGTTTTTGTTCTGTTTTAAAAGAGAACGTGAACTCGCTGGCCGTCCCTTCTCCCCGCGGATAGGTCTGAACTTGGGACAGGCGTTTCTGTGCGTTTCCGGTGGCTTCTATCAGAGGCTGCAGGGCCTCTTGCGGGTCTAGTTTCCCTGCAGTTTGGGCTTAGAAGCAGGGCCTGCGATGAAGTTTCCGGTCAATCTGTTTGGGAGGCGAGGCGGGGCCGTAGAGAGCCGGCTGGCCCCGTGGCCCCGGGCTCAGACCCGTTCGTCGCTGGCTGAGGCTGCTTCCGGAATCATCCGGCTCTTCCAGCTTGGCCCTTCCAGACGGCAGGGTATGTGGGTACTGGAGCCCCTAGTGCCCAGGGGATGCGGGCGGCCCCCCAGTCAGGGCCAGCTGCAGGGGCGTGGGAGCGGCGCCATCACGGCCCCTCAGAAGCCCCCCACTCCGCAGGGACCCCCTCAGAAGACCTGGCACTTGGTTTAATGCCTGGCTGTCACCATTTTGGTTTTTTGTTTTTTATTGTTTTTAGGAGGTACTGGGGATTGAACCTGGGACCTTGAATGTGGGAAGCAGGCTCTCAACCACGGCTCCCCAGCACGGTTTGTTTTTTTTCTTAAGGAGGGAGCAGGGATTGAACCCCTGAGCTCCACTGAGCTGCACCTGCTCTTGTCTTAATCGCTGCTGATCAAGGGGTCCACATGCTGAAGATGTGGCCGGCAGCCACAGAGCATTCCCGGGGGTACCCTCCTCCTCGCCCCTTCTCCCGGAGGGCACGCACCTGGAAATTGTCTCAGCAGCCTGGCCCACCGTCTGAGCCGGGAAAGCTCCACGCTGTCCTGACCTTTCTTTTTGCTTTTTTATTGAGGCGTAACCTATGCAGTAAAGTACACTCACCTTGAACAAGTCGCCCCATGGATTGTCCACGTGCACACACCGTGGGCCCACGTCCCAAGGGAGGCAGACATTTCCACGGCCCCAGCAGACTCCCCTGCGCCCAGCCAGGGTGCCCCCTCCAAGCCCCCAGGCTCCCAGCTCCCATGAGGCCGGCTTGTTCTCGCCCGTCACCCAAAGGAGTCATCCAGCAGGTGACTGCCTTTTTTAAGTCACCTAGATGACTGAGAATCAGATTTCACAAAATATTAAGTCACAGATGCAGAAAGACAAATTTAGGGACAAGCCAATGACTGAGGAATTAAAAGGGTTCAGGGAAGTGGTTGTGGCTCAACTGGTACAGTGTCCGCCTACCACATGGGAGGTCCAGGGTTCAAACCCAGGGCCTCCTGACCCGTGTAGAGCTGGCCCACGTGCAGTGCTGATGCGCGCAAGGAGTGCTGTGCCACCCAGGGGTGCCTCCACATAGGGGAGCCCCACGCACAAGGAGTGCATCCCACAAGGAGAGGCGCCCCATGTGAAAAATGCGCAGCCTGCCCAGGAGTGGCGCCGCATACACGAAGAGCTGATGCAGCATGATGATGCAACAAAAAAGAGATGCAGGGAAGCAGACTTGGCCCAGTGGTTAGGGCGTCTGCCTACCACATGGGAGGTCTGCGGTTCAAACCCAGGGCCTCCTGACCCGTGTGGAGCTGGCCCATGCGCAGTGCTGATGCACGTAAGGAGTGCCCTGCCATGCAGGGGTGTCCCCCGCATAGGGGAGCCCCACACGCAAGGAGTGCACCCCATAAGGAGAGCCACCCAGCGCGAAAGAAAGTGCAGCCTGCCCAGGAATGGCGCCGCACACACGGAGAGCTGACACAACAAGATGATGCAACAAAAAGAAACACAGATTCCCATGCCTCTGACAACAACAAGTGGACAAAGAAGACACAGCAAATAGACACAGAGAACAGACAGCTGGGTCGGGGGGCGGGACTGGGAGAAAAATAAATAAATAAATCTTTAAAAAAAAAAAGATGCAGTTTCCCAGTGCCACCTGACAATGCAAGTGAACGCAGAAGAACACACAGCGAATGGACACAGAGAGCAGACAACGGTGGGGACGGGGAATAAATTAAAAAAATAAAGGGAAACGGACTTTGGCCCAGTGGTTAGGGCGTCCGTCTACCATATGGGAGGTCCGCGGTTCAAACCCCGGGCCTCCTTGACCCGTGTGGAGCTGGCCCATGCGCAGTGCTGATACGCGCAAGGAGTGCCTTGACACGCAAGGGTGTCCCCCGCGTGGGGGAGCCCCACGTGCAAGGAGTGTGCCCGTGAGGAAAGCCGCCCAGCGTGAAAAGAAAGTGCAGCCTGCCCAGGAATGGCGCCGCCCACACTTCCTGTACCGCTGACGACAACAGAAGCGGACAAAGAAACAAGACGCAGCAAACAGACACCAAGAACAGACAACCAGGGGAGGTGGGGGGAATTAAATAAATAAATAAATCTTTAAAAAAATAAAATAAAATAAAATAAAATAAAATAAAATAAAATCTTAATCAGATGGCGTCACCACCACACCCAGCATAAAAAGGTGGCCACTGCCTCCCCCACGCCCTGCCCCTGCCTCCTCATCCTCCCCCCCCCCACTTCATTCTTGGCCCCATCTTCCCCCAAGCTCCCGGGTCCTGGGTCCTCTTTGACATCTCTTTCGCACTCAACCATCAATTCTTTTTGTTCCATTGATTTTTTTTTTAACTGAAGACCAAATTTTGTTCAGGTTTCTTCGTTTTTTTTTCCCTAATGTCCTTTTTCATTCCAAGATCTCATCCAAGATACACATTATTATTTAGTTGTCATGGCTCTTTAGGCTCCTCTTGGCTGGGCGCCATTTCTCAGGGTTTTTTAAAAGCAGTTTTATTGAGATATATTCACATACCAGACAATCTATCCAAAGTGTACCATCAGTGGCTTTTAGTATAATTACAGTGATGCGCGTTCATCACCACAAAAAATTTTAGAACAATTTCATTACTCCAAAAAGAGAAACTCCACCCCCCTTAGCAGCCACCTCCCGATCGCGCTGTCCTCCCCCAGCCCCACAGGACCACTCACTCAACTCCACCTTCTGCTTTGCTTGGACTGCCCGGCTTCAGGCTCCCATTTCAGCTCCAGGCGGGGTGGAAGGCTCCCTGGCTGATCACTGCCTCCTCTCTCCTCACCCTCCGTCCTGCGCCATCTGAACCTCTGATCCCATCACTGCCCAGTTCAACCTGCAAACGCTCTCCACGGCCCCCCGGAGAGCGGCCACCCTCTCAGCCCCACCCATCCTCTCGCTAAGCAATCGGAACTTCTCGCCTGCCTCTTGTTTCAGTTACTGTTGCCACGTAACAAGCGGCCCCCAAACTTAGCAGCGTGATAGGAGCACAATCATTTACTTTGTCCATAAATCTACAATTTGGACAGGGCGTCTTGCCTCTGTTTCATGCGCCGTCTCGGAAAGATCCGCTCCCGAGGTGGTGACCCGCACGGCTGGCCAGTTGGTGCTGGCTGCGGGTCTCTCCGTGGGCAGCGGGGGCTTCCCCACGGCGTGGTGGCTGGTTCCCAAGTGTGAGCAGCTCCAGGAAGCCGGGGGGGGAGCTGTGTTGCCTGCCAAGGCTGAGTCCGTAACGGCTGAGGTTGCATCGTGTCGCCTCTGTTGTCTGAGATGCGAGGGCGGGGACAGAGACCCCTCCTCTCGATGGGAGGAGTGTGGAAGGCACATTCTAAGAAGGGCACGTGGAAGGGAGAGAGGCGGTGGCCGTTGTTTAAAAAACACAGTCTGCCACCCTGTCCTGGCCGTTCCGTGTCTGGGCGCCTTTGCTCCCGTTTGTCCGAACCCCGTCCCTCAGCGAAGGCCAGTGTCGGGGCAGGAAACCAGCCCCCTAAAGGCGGCCCGTCGGTCTCCACAGCACGGTAGACCCAGCACCCCACACGTAGTAGCCGCTTGATGTGTTGGTCCAGGCGGCACTTGTATTGCTTGCTGTGTGCCCAGGCATTGCGCTAAGCACGTCTATTTTCACTCATGAGACCCTTGCAGAACCCCCGTGGGATAGTGTTAGTCATGTTAGAAAGAAAGCTGCTCCTGTTACCAAACAAAAGCTTGCCCGATGGTGGAGGAGAAAAGAATTTTATTAACCATCTTGCAAGAACGGGCGCTCGACCTGGATAAAATGGCCGCCCACCAAACAACAAGAAACACTGACGTTTATAATCTAAACCTAACACGCAGGTCCCTCCCCTGCTCCCCATTGATTGGGTACTTCGGGGGTTACATCCTATCCGAGAGAGCTAGCTAACTTCCGTGGCTCCCGCTCTGGTTCCCCGCCCACGGTCCCTACGCTCCCGCCGGCTGGGCAGGCTCAGCGCTGCTTTCACTCCTGGTGGCCTTTTCAAATTATTTTTTTTAAGATTTATTTATTTATTTCTCTCCCCTTCCCCCCACCCTGGTTGTCTGTTCTCTGTGTCTGTTTGCTGCATCTTCTTTGTCTGCTTCTGTTGTTGTCAGTGGCACGGGAATCTGTGCTTCTTTTTGTTGTGTCATCTTGCTGTGTCAGCTCTCCGTGTGTGTGGCGCCATTCCTGGGCAGGCTGCATTTTCTATCGCGCTGGGCGGCTCTCCTTAAACGGGGCGCACTCCTTGCGCGTGGGGCTCCCCTACACGGGGGACACCCCTGCGTGGCACGGCACTCCTTGCGCGCATCAGCACTGCACATGGGCCAGCTCCACACTGGTCAAGGAGGCCCTGGGTTTGAACCGCGGACCTCCCATATGGTAGACGGACGCCCTAACCACTGGGCCAAGTCTGCCTTTTCAAATTTGGTGCCGCTTTCACTGCTGGCCCCGCCCCCACTTCTCACCATTGGCCCTCTGGCTTTGGCCCCACCCCCAGCACCCACCATTGGACCTCTCTTGTTTCGGGGCCACTTTTCAAATTCTTGGTGCGCCAAAGCCACTAAAACCCCTACCCTACCTTCTCAAACAGCAGAGCTGGCTCTGGCTATCCCTTTGTGAAAATTAAACTTATCCCACTCCCACAGTCAGTTTTCTCTTTGCTGCGATGTTGCTGTGTAACAAACCTCCAAACCCAGTGGGCTGCAACAGACAAGCATCTATTTCCTCCTCGCTGACCTGTGGGCTGGCGCGACTCTGTTGAGCAGCGGGGATGAGCCGAGTGAGGAACAGTTAGGGTCAAATGTGCATCACGTGCCACCTCAATTTTTGGCCAGTGGCTACCAGGGTCCCTTGTCCTCGTGGAGGACGGCAGAAGCAGAGCGCGAGACACGCCACACAAGTGCACTTGCAGCCCCTGCTGGGGACACCTGCCCACGTTCCACCGGCCAAACCAGTCATGTGGTCAGACCCCCCCCCCCGTCCACGAGCCGGGCAGTCCCCTGGCACACAGAAGGCATGGACAGTTCTGCGAAAGGGGCAGAGTCACAAACAGGGAGCAAGCATCTCATCGTCTGCAGGAGGGTGCCATTGTTAGCCCCCCGCCCCACACCGGGCAGCTGAGGGACCCAGGGGTCAATCGGTTGCCCGGGGCCCCCCGGTAGGAGGCAGCAGCCGGGACTCAGCCCGGAGCCCACCCTCGCCTTCCGGGCCCAGCTGCCTCCCAGCACCTCCTCCCTGTCCCCCCCAGCTCAGCTGTCGTTTCCCTGCTGGCTTCCCTGACCCCTCGGGTTCACCTGGAGGTGAGATCAGACAGGCGGCCCAGGGCGGCCCCCTCTTGAATCCGAGGGGACGCTGGGTCTCGGCGCGGGGCCTCAGGCTGAGGGGAGCCCCAGCTCCCCGAGGTACCCCAGCCTGCCGGGCCAGCTGCCCTGCTGATGACCTGTGCCCCAGGCTCTCGGTGTCCGTGGCAACGGGACTGGAGGGCTGTGAGGAGGGGAGGCGGGTGGGGGCCGGCGGGGGCTCCTGGCACCTGCTTACCCTCGGGGAGGGGGGGAGTCGCCTGGCTCTCCTGGAGGAAGGTTCCGGGGCCCAGGGGGTCCGGACTGGTCCTGGCCCTGGGCCTCTTGCAGCCGGAGGTTTCATTCCGGTGTTGCCAGCTGGCCAGGGGACCCGAGGACGGTGCCTGCTGTGTGGAGACAGAGGCGCTTCCTGGCGACACCTGCACCCCAAGCTGCAGTAAACCCCGTGACTGCTCATCAGCCTTCAACCTGTCCCTGCTGTCTCTTCATCTTCAAGCCAGCCCTGTCTCCCCGTGTGGAGAAGGGGTGAGAGGAAGGGGCTGGCTCAGGGCAAGCTGTCACCCAGGGATGGCTGGGAGGCAGGGCATCCCACTGCAGCCCCAAACCCCCTCAGAAGCAGAAAAATAGCATCAAGGGCTTTGTTGTCATCAGATCCCCCACTGTGCTGTGTGACTTTGAGCTAGTCACTCAGCCTCTCTGGGCCTCTATTTCCTTACCCATCAAATGGAGATGCCAGTACCTTCCTCATGGAGAACATGTGAGGAACAAGTAAAATAATCCATGTAGGGAAGCGGATTTGGCCAAACACAGGCATCCGCCTACCATATGGGAGGTCCAAGGTTCAAACCCCGGGCCTCCTGACCCGTGTGGAGCTGGCCCATGCGCAGTGCTGATGCACGCGAGGAGTGCCGTGCCACGCAGGGGTGTCCCCCGCGTAGGGGAGCCCCACGTGCAAGGAGTGTGCCCCGAAAGGAGAGCCACCCAGCACAAAAAAAGCACAGCCTGCCCAGGAGTGGCGCCGCACACACGGAGAGCTGACGCAGCAAGATGACGCAACAAAAAGAAACACCAATTCCCGTGCCGCTGACAAGAATGCAGGCGGACACAGAAGAACACACAGCGAATGGACACAGAGAGCAGACAACTGCGGGGGGGTAATAAATAAAATAAATCTAAAAAAATAAATAAATAACCCCTGTACAGTCCCGCTTGGAGCCGCACAGAGTCCACGGCGGCCCCCGTGACTGGACAGGGCAGGTCACCTGCCTCCCTGGGCCTCGGTTTGCTTCTCTGGAGAATGGGGGTTCCTGAACCGGTGGGTCTGAACGTCCCGTGAGGCCCAGCAGTGGGTGGGTGGTAAGGCATGGACCCTGGGGTGCACTGCCCGGGGTGGCAGCCGCAGGGCGTGCCTGGGCCCCCCCCTCCCCGGTCACCTGGCCACAGCTCAGCCTCAAGCCCCTGCGTCCGTCTTTCCCGGGGCTGTCTCTCGAGCAGAGCAGGGGTGGGGGCTCCTCACGGGAGACGGGAGGTACACCCGGGGAGATCAGACCTCTGGGAGCCGCCTGCACCCCACGCCAGATAGGGGTGCAGCGACACACCCCAGCTTCCTTGCCCCTTGGGGGGGGACAACTCGGAGGCATGTTCTGTTCTAGAATGTTCTGTTCTAGATCCGAGAGCCTCGACCTTTCGGCGGGATCTGGTGCCAAGGCAGGTTCTGGCTCAGTCGGGGTGGGGTGGGGGTGTGCCCTTCCAACCAGCCCAGGGGCGCCCGCCGCCGCCGCCCCGGCACACACGCTGAGGGCAAGCACCCAGACCTGCCCGGAGACTCCCCGCGGGACTGCGCCCCGAGGCCCCTTCCCTCCCCTGGCCCGACGTGGTCTCGCTCTGAGCACAGCACCCTCAGCCCGCCGCCTCCCACCTGACTCAGGACCAGCTTCACCTCCCCAGCCGCTGCGTCACCTCTCGGCGGCCTCGGCCTTCAGAGGGGGATTTTAAGCTGGGGTGCTGGGGGATGAAGGGAAGGAGCCCCGTTATTTAGAAGAGTGCCTGGCACCGGCTTTTAAAAGGCCCCCTGAACGTTAGCAATGCTGCCAGGGCTCGCAAAGCTGGGCTGAGGGTCAGCAAAGTCGTCTGATGTGGCCACGACTTGCTGGGCTGGGCTGTCCATGAGCCGGACACGCTACTGAAAGTCCCTGCTCGGTGGAGAGGTGAGGGGGGCCTCCTCGAGGCTGGCCTAGAATGACATTTATTTTGAACCCGCAACATGGCTTCCTGATTCTCGCTTCCTCCAGTCTGTTCTTCCCTGGAGACATCCTGGGGAAATGGTTACTAATGTCTGAAGTTTATTTTGCCTTTATTTTTAATGCCAAAATCAAGCGTACTGATTAAAAGCAACAATAAAAAAGCGTTGTAACGGCTCTCTCCCTGAGCGGGGAGGAGCCGGGGCCACGGGGCGATGGCAAATGAAGAGGAAATGAGGGGCACCGAGCACCCTGGTGGCAGGCTGAGCCCTTAGTGCGTCCCGGAAAGTTCCCAGCTTCCAAGAGGCGGGGGGACGTCCTGCCCCGCGACTTACGCTTCCTGCGCTGCTCCTCCAGGAAGGGAGGAGGGGAGGGGAGAAAAGTGCGAAAACAGATGGAAATGTAATTTTTTAATGACAGCAGCAGATGGCAAAAAGACACAAGAGCGTATTCACACCATGTCGGAGCCATCGGAGAGCGCCTGGCTCGGCGTGCTGCGCGCGGCGGGGCTGGCGCGAGAGCGTCTTTGCCAAGCCCGGGGGCTGGGTAAGCGGGGGAGGGAAACGCAGCCCCTCCAGGTGGACCCGCGCCGCTGGAGCCACAGGTAGATGGGGGAAAGACCTGTGGCCACCTGGTTTGGATCTCGAAGCTTCTGGATCCAGCAGAGACAGTGGAAGGGCTCTGGGCTCAGACAGACCCGTTCTCAGTCCTCGCAGCCACTGCCCCAGGACAGGCTCCGTGGCCCCTTCCCTGGACTTTTGCTCACAGCTTCCAGGCAAGTCTGCTGTGCTGGGCTCTGTCCCACCCCTAATCACGCAGGTGAGTCTCGGGCTGGGCCCAACCCACCCCTACTCCACCCACTGCAGCGTTTTCTTCCTAAAATGCAAACTATTCATGTCACTCCCCACCTGCACCCCTAAATGGCCTCCACTGTGCCCAGGATCAGGTCCAAGTCCCTGAAAGTGGCTTACAAGGGCAGGCCCCGAGACCCGGCCCCTCCTGCTCGCGCTTCCCTCCTGATCCTCGAAGCACCGCGCTCAACAGGCACCAAAGCACCTGAGCCACACCTGAGCACACCTGCGGCCTTACCTGCGCCCATCCCTTCGAGCCTCACAGTGGCCCCAGGAGACGGGGATGCTCTAAACAATTCAGAGCTGACGCCAGCGGGGCACCAGCCAAGGGAACGACGCTGGCTAGAACCCCCAGCCCGGGGGTGCCAGCGGCTGCCGGCCCCGAGGGAAGCCGTGGCCACACCCCACTTTAAAGAAGAGGATGCGGGGGCAGCCCGGTGCCCAAGTCACACGGCAGGAAGCCTTCCCAGGACAGGAGCGCACCTGCAGCAGGGAGGGGTTCCAGGTTGGGAGGCAACGCTCTCTTGTCACCAGGACAGTGTCCCGTACCAGGCCACTCACCTGTGCGCAGAGGCCAGGGAAGGCAGAGGGACGCCTGCAGAGGTGCTTTCCACTCGGTATTTCTTCTTTTGCTGCTGTGACTCTATTTCTAGGCCCTCCTTCCCTCGGTGACAAGACGAGGAGCTGCTAGTCATTGCTTCCCCACTACAGGGCCCCGAGAGACAAAGGGGAGCGGTTCAGCGTAGTTTAGGCCTCAGTCATGGCTCTTAGGCTCAGCCAGGAAGCTTTCAAGATGCAGATATCCAGGGCCCAGAGCGCCCGCTTCCCTTGGCCCAGGTGTGGCGGGCGCCTTGGCTGGAGGGCATTGTTCTCCTGAGCGCTGGCCGGTCCCCACACGGAACCCCGCGTGGGGATTCCGGCCTCGCCGTCGAGTCAGTGTTGAATGGACACAGTGCACATGGGTGACCCACAGGGGTTCCCCGACTCGCCCCACCCGGGACTATTTGCAGGGGTGCTTCGGGAAGCCGTCCCCTCTCCCATGCCCAAGCGTCAGGCACATCCAGGTGATCCCAGGCCCACTCGGCCCCCGCTGCACGGACCGCGTTTGGAGGACTCGGCTCCCGCACGTGGCTGGCGGTCACTGCCCGGATGGCACAGCCGCTGGCAGATCCAGTGCTGTAGAAAATGAGCCCTAGGTCAAGGTCTCGGTGCTGGAGGACACTGCCAAACTCTAACTCGTCTAGAAAGTACTACCCTGCCTGACTGCCCTGAAGGGGCGATGTGGTCACAGGTGAGGGAGGTGACCATGGCCGCAAGGTGTTCTAGATGTCCTGGGGACTAGGGGGCTGGCTTCTCCTCCTCTCCCCTCCTTCCTTCAGAACTGTATATTAAAATTCCAATACAGCCATCTCATCGAGAGAAAAAAAAAAACAGGAGAGCCCTCTCCTCAGCCCTACGCATTTAACAGGGACAGACGGAGACATCTGGCAGGAGGGCGGTGGAGCCAAGAAAATTCCTATAAATTTAAATTCGATGATGGTTACAATTAACTCCACAACAAACGTGTACTTAAACGGAAAGCGTCGCCCGGGCGTTTGGACACAGCTCGAGCTGCACGTGAGAAAGGCGAGCGGAGCTGCGGGACGACTACCTGACCAGGTTTCTCTCTCCCAGGACCCCGCCTGACCTTGAGTCGTGCGTCTCCTCCGGCCCTCTTGCTGGGACGGTTTCCCAGCTTTCTCAAGTCCCCACTATCAAGTTCCTCTTCTGTCTGGTGGGGACAGACAGGGCACTAGACTTGAACTTGCCTGGGACAAAGTGTAGGAGACACCAGGATTCCAGGATTCTGGCTCCAGGCAGGAAAGCGGCCCCACCCCAGCCAGCCCTGTGCTTTCTGCTCTCGCCCCCTGAAACGTGCCCCACGTAGGGTTGCTGGGAAGAAGACAGGCCATGGTCAAGATCTGCCCACTCCCATGCCCTTGAAAGCTGTCTGCTGTGCCTCTGCTTGGGAAGTTGTCATTTACAACCTGGGAGATTTGTTCCATGTGTCACCTTCATTAAACCCATTTATTAAAATGAATATTTTCAAAGGCCCCACTGGATGCTGTGCGAATGAGGGCAAGGGACCACTCTGAACCTCCGTTTCTTCATCTGCAAAGTGAGGTAGGAAGAGAAGGAGCCCTGAGATGTTCAGGAAGGAGGGGAAGCTGTGAGCCTCTCAAAATAGATAACTTCTTTAGGCATCTGCAGACAGTGTCTGCCAAATTGTCTGGGTTTTGATTGACGGGGGGATATTTTCTTGACTGGCAATATTTGTGTTGCAAAGTTGGCAAGGCTTCACTTTCTGATCCTCGTAGCCTGGAAAAGAGCAAAGGAAACGAGCTGGGGAGAAAACCGTGGGATGGGTAGGAGAGCCAGAAGAGCCCAGTGTCAGGAGGCTGGGTCCTGGGCTCCAAGAGGCTCATCATGTCTGAGCCCCCCATTTCCTTCTCTAGAAAACAGGGGAAATGGTGCTGCTCATCTCACCTGGCTGTGCGGAGAACAAAAGGAGGCCGTGTGGACACGGATGTGGCTCAACGGATAGAGCATCCACCTACCATATAGGAGGTCCAGGGTTCAAACCCCGGGCCTCCTTGACCCGTGTGGAGCTGGCCCACGCACAGTGCTGATGCGCGCAAGAAGTGCTGTGCCACGCAGGGGCGCCCCTGTGTAGGGGAGCCCCATGCACAAGGAGTGCGCCCCACAAGGAGAGTCGCCCCGCGTGAAAAAAGCACAGCCTGCCCAGGAGTGGTGCTGCACACATGGAGAGCTGATGCAGAAACAACAAAAAAGAGATGCAGTTTCCCAGTGCCACCTGACAATACAAGTGGACAGAGAAGAACACACAGCGAATGGACACAGAGAGCAGACAACAGGGGGAGAAAGGGAGAGAAATAAATTTAAAAAATACATCTTAAAAAAAAAAGACCGTGTGAGTATGACGTTGCTTTAGAGACTGCAAATTGTGGTGTGTTGTCTCCAGTTGAGCGTGCATTCGAATCACTGGGGGCTTGTTAAATATGTCCTTCCCTTCGTAGTGGCATGATTCAGAATGGCTGAAGGTGGAACCCACCCACGTGTCCATCGACTGATCATGGATAAGCAAATGTGCTATATTTATACGATGAATATCACTCCCCATAAAAAGGAATGAAGTTCTAATACATGCCATGGCAGGAGTGAACCTTGAAGACAGAGATGAAAATGTTCTGGAATTTAGATAGTACCGATGGTTGCGTAACTCTGGAAATAAACGAAAAATCATTGAATTGTATACCCTAAAGGGATGAATTTTGTATATGTGAATTTAGACCTCAGTCACGCTGTTAAAAAAAAAAAATCCCACTCCTAAGCAGCAGGCTGAGACGCTGCCCTTGGAAGTCTGCCCAGGAAACCTCCCCTGAATGAGGATTTTATCACGGAGAAACTGGGAAGCAAAGTAATTTGCCCCATTCCAGTCAACCCCGACTCACTCCAGGGGCCCAGGCTGTGGGCCCCAGAGAAGCCTTGTGAAGCGCTGAATGCTCACCCCACATCTGGCCCGAGTGGGGGCCAGACAGGAAACAGGTAAAGCTGTAAGTGCCCAAAGAAAATTGAGGCAGAGTGCGGATGGAGAATGATGGGGGTGGGGGCGACTCCTTTAGATGCGGTGGGCAGAGCCGCCCACCATTATGTCCTGTTCTAAAAAATGCACCCCCTAGAAGGGTCCAGGGGTGATGGATTCGAGCTGGAGACATCAGAATGGGTTCAGGTTTTGCTTATATAGTTCCAGATGGTTACACAGAGAAATGTGTGCACACAGCTTTTTTCTTGCTCAGCAGCTGAGAAGGCCTAGAAGTCGTGACACCCCAGAGGCAAGGAGCACACCCAGCACCCAGCTCTTGGTTTCTAGATACCATTCTCCCATAAGAGCATCCAGAGGGAAGCGGATGTGGCTCAATGGGTAGAGCGTCCGCCTACCATATGGGAGGTCCAGGGTTCAATACCCCGGGCCTCCTTGGCCTGTGTGGTGAGCCGGCCCACGCGCAGTGCTGCCGCGTGCAAGGAGTGCCGTGCCACGCAGGGGTGTCCCTGCATAGGGATGCCGCACATGCCCCTAGGGGTGCGCCCCGCAAGGAGAGCCGCCCCACACGGAAAAAAGCGCAGCCTTCCCAGGAGTGGCGCCTCACACACAGAGAGCGGATGCAGCAAGATGACGCAACAAAAGAGCCACAGATTTCTGGTGCTGCCTGACAAAAATGCAAGCAGACACAGAACACACAGCGAACGGACACAGAGAGCAGACAACAGGGGCATGGGAAGAGAAAGAAATAAAATAAATCTTTGGAAAAAAAAAAAAAAGCAACCAGAACTCCTTGGAGCAATGGCTGATTCTAGAACTGTGCCAGAAAATATATAAAAAATGAGCCTGGAGCATCTTGTGGTGCCAGGAAGTAAGGAAGTCCTAATAAATATATAGATATGATGGGACATGTCAAGGGATACTAGAGCCAACTGAAAGAGCTCCCAGTGGCCAGAGCCAGACTCTATTTGAAGAACAGAATAAAGCAGTATTGGATTGTAACCCAAAGTATAAAATAAATACTCACGAGCCCATTCTGTTTAAATAAATGATTGAATAAATAAATTAAAAATGACGACTCTCTGGCAGAGGGAGACAAATCTCTGGTACAGAAGAATTCCAAATAATTCATGCAGATACTCTGCCCTCCTGAAGGTGGCGCGCAAACCCCCGCTCTGTAGGCGTGGGCTGGCGGGGTGACCTCCTTCCAAAGGGTATGGTGTAGGGGGGGGGGACGTAAAACAAAACGAAAAACAGAAAAAAGAGGGGTAAAGAGCAATTTAGCCGGGCAACCCGAGAAAGTTTGGAAATCTGTCCCAGCCAAGAGGAGACGTGAGGAGTAAAGGCGAAGCGGGTCCAGGTGGGATGGGGTCTGGGACAGAAGAAGGACTTCAGATAGAAACGGAAGGAAACTGAGCAAAGCATGGACTTCAGCTAATAACACATTGTGGGTTCATTAGCTTTTTTTTTTTAAGGGTTACTGAGATTGAGCTCAGGACCTCATACAGGGGAAGCAGGCACTCGACCCCTGAGCTACATCTGCTTCCACTTAAAGTTGTTTTTTTCTTTCATTTGTTGGTTTAGGAGGTATCAAGGTCCAACCGGGACCTCGTACATGAGAAGCAGGCGCTCAACCACGGAAGCTACACCTGCTCTCTCAGTAGCATTTTGAATTGTGGTTAACATACATACAAAGTAAAATTTCCCATTTTGACTATTTTCACGTATACAATTCAGAGGTGTTAAGGTTCACTCGTTTTGACAAACATACCGTAAGTTAACTGTCTCACCATCTCACTAAAACCACCTTTCACTTGTATTTCTGACTCCACTGCAAACCCCTGAAGTAAAATTCCCCGGGGGGTCGTGTGACCTTGCGACTCAGCGTGGGAACCGCTGTCTTATTTTTCTCCTCCGTCCGCCGCAGGGTGGGCGTCCCGGTCACCAGTAAATACTTGCTAAAGCCCTGCAAGCGCGCCCCCGCCTTAGTCCCCGCGGCGTGCTCGCCGAAAGAGCGATCCTGAGCCTCTTCCCCGACAGTCCCCGAGTGGGGAGGTTTGGGCGGGGTGGAAGGATCTGCATTTTCATGGATTTTTAACTAGTCTGTGGAGACAGATGGGAGACGATTGTGGCACTAAAGGGAATAAGGCCTCGCTCGCTCCGCTGGGGCAGGGGCCGCGTCTGTGTGGGTCTCGCCGTGTCCCGGCGCCCGGGACTGAGCTCGGCCTTTATTCCTGGCCCGGTGCGGATCGCCCGCCAAGCGCGCGTGCGTGCGGGTGTAGACGCGGCCCCCAGCCCCAGCTGGAGATTCGGGGTGCTGGCGAGCAGGCGCCACGGGGGCGTGGAGGTGAGAGGTGAGAGGTGAGAGGACCCCCGACGACAGCGCCGGCGGCGGCAGGAGCGGGCCGCGCCAGGTGTCGCTTCCCTGGGCTCCCGGGCCCGCAGGGAGGGGGCGGGGTCAGGGCGGAGCCTCGCTCGGGCGCACCAATCGCCGAGCTCGTAGCCACCGCGCTCCCCGCCTCCCGTGGAGAGCGCCGCGTTCTATAGGCCGGCCGAGGCTCGCTTCCGGCCGGGGGGCGGGCCTGCGCCGTGGCGGGAAAGCGGCGGTCTCGGCGTCCGGTGACGGCCTCCGGTGACGGCCTCCGGTGACGGCCTCCGGTCACGGCCTCCGGTCACGGCCTCCGGTCACGGCCGCTGAGGACTCCGCGGAGGTCGGGAGTCCCGCGCCCGCCGCGCCCGGCGCCATGGAGGCGGCCGAGGTCGAGTTTCTGGCCGAGAAGGAGCTGGTCACCATCATCCCTAACTTCAGCCTGGACAAGATCTACCTTATCGGGGTAAGGGCGCCGGGCCGGGGCGCCCGGGCAGACCTGGCCCCGGGAAGCCGCGGCCGTCTGTTCCCCGACCCCCAAGAGAGCCCCGGAAGCCGGGTCAAGCCGGGGCGCTCGGGGCTCTGCCGCGCCTCGCCCGCTTCTGCCCGGGGGTCCCCCAGTGTGTGGCCAGCCGGTCTGGAGCGAGCTGGACCTGGGGACCCCCGCGCTTTGCGCATATCAGAGGCGAGGGCCGGCTTGTGGGGACTGCTCTCGCCGCGTGGCGGCTTGCGGGATATTGCCGCACTCCTCAGCATCGCCCTGGCAGGGGCTCACATTCAGCTTTCTCCCTCCACTCCAGACCCCCCTGTCTGAACTTCCCCGGGCTGGGGCTGGGGTCCAGCCTGGCTCTCTTCCCATTTTTCAGAGGAGAAAATCAAGGCTCAGGCAATCGTTTGCCAAGGTCACCCCGCCAGTCGAATTTGCATTTTGAGTAGAGGGAGGTCCCAGGGCGGGGACCTGACTTAGAGGACAAAGGGTGAGGGCTGTAAATACCCTGAGCTTATTTCCCCTAGCCCCCAGGAGGCTGAAATTTTGTTTATTAAATATGCACTGAAACTGGAGGTTGTAGGTAGAAATGAAGAAGAGATTCAAGGCTTTATTTACTAAGCGCTCATGGGTTAAACTAAGTACTCCCGAGGTGTTATCAGGGGGTGCACTTAGGAAACCCAGGCTTAGGTGAGACCATTTGCCCGAGAGGTCCCCGTTAGCAGATGACAGCAGGTGGTGTCAAGAAGACGCGTAGGAGCCATGGGGCTCGAGCAGTTGGGTGCCCGCCTCCCACATGGGAGGTCCTGGGTTTGGTTCCCGGTGCCTCCTAAAGACAACAAGGAGACAGATGAGAGAGCTGTCTGTGTGCGTGCGTGCGTGTGTGTGTGTGTGTGTGTAAGAAGATCTGTTAACTAGAGCACAGGTATTTTGGGGATGCTTAAGCAAAGCAGACCTAATAATGGGTCTTAAAGACAGTTGCATTTTAATTTTTATTTGGAATTCACTTTATTAGGGTCTTGACTCCTGTTTGATAGCTGCGAGGTTCAATGATGCTTTTTCTTGTTTGTTTTTGTTTGTCTTATGTGGACTTGTTTTACCTTTGGCAGGGGGATCTGGGGCCTTTTAACCCTGGCTTACCAGTGGAAGTGCCTCTTTGGTTGGCAATTAACCTGAAACAAAGACAGAAGTGTCGGCTGATCCCCCCTGAGTGGATGGATGTAGGTAAGGAGAGGCATTGCCTTGTAAGTGTGGGTGGGGCTGCATTTGGGATGCTAGCCTCTGGGTGGGGGGAGGCATGGGGCAGCCTTCCTGGCTTGTGCTGGACTCCCCCATTCAGCTCTCCTCTGACCAGCTGAAATTCATACTTCCAGATAACGCATCTCAGCAGGTTCAGCTAACCACTATTTCTAAAGTTATGTTAGGTTTTGGTGTATGTGAAAGTTTAAATCAGATTTTGACTTTTTAGATATTTTAACTTGCAATAAAAATATTATGTTCTTAGAGGAACATGTGTTTTAATTAAAAAAAATAGATAAGCAGGAGCAGTGTCATTATTTTACGTTATACAGAATGCATAATACGAATGCATCCTCTATGTAATGGAATATTATTCTCCATAAAAAGGAATGAAGGACTGGTATGTGGTATGACGTGGGTGAACCTTGAAAACATTATGCTAAGCGAAAGAAGCCAGGCACAAAAGGCCACATATTGGTTTCTTTTGTGGCCTGTCCAGATTAGCACATCCATGGAGACTCTGTACACGAGTGGTTGCCCGGGGATGAGAGTGTGAAGAGTGATGGCTAAAGGATATGGAGTTCCTTTTGGGGTGATAAGAGTGTCCTCAAATTGATTGAACTTCTGACTGACATAATCCCCTGCCCTATTCTTACATATTCATTTCAGAAATTTATTCTGCAGGCCAAAGCAAGAGCAACAAAGGTTTACCTTCTCTGAGAGGAATTTCCAAGGATACAAGCCTAGACTCATCTAGTTAATGATACAAATATTATTCCAAAAAGTTTTTTCCCCCATGAATGTATTAGCCAATTGAATATGTAATAATACATACATTTGGTAAATTTGGAAGGTTTTAAAAAAGTATTGATGATAGTGATGGTAAAATGTATTAACTTCTTAATTTCAGAGAAGTTGGAGGCGAATCGGGACCATGAACGAAAGGAAGAAACTTTTACCCCAATGCCCAGCCCTTACTACATGGAACTGACCAAACTCCTGCTCAATCAGTATGTTTGTCTCCATTCTTAGAGCCCATGGGCGGGGGGACTCCTGACTCCCCCATCCCCCATCCCCCGCTGTCCATGCTCATTCCTGTGGTCACGGCTGCACTAGCCACCCTGTTTCTCAGGTCAGCAGCCGGGAGTGAGCCCGGCTCGTCTTGCTCATTTCCCCCTATTCTCCACCTCCCCTCCCCAAGTAAATCCTTTGGCTTTTTCACCTTTACCTCCTAACTCCCACTTGGCATTGGACCCTCCTGTGAGCCACTCTCACAGCCTCTTTCCTAGCGAGGTATGCTTTATTTAATACACTTTCCTCCTTTTTCTCCTCTGAGTATGTGGATTTGAGTTCCTGTGTCTTTCACAGCAAGGCCACAGGCTCACATTGCCTCTGACCTTAGCTTTAGAGAAAACCCACTAGTGGCAAAAAATGTACTGGAGCAGCCTCTTACCTGCAGCCCTGTGACTCAGCTGCTTAACCTGAGGCTTTCCAAAGGGCCATCGGACTGCGGCTCTCCCAGTCCGCGTGGTCTGGCGTCTGTTTCTTTCGTCCTTCTCCCGTGACCCTCGTAGGCCTCCCCCCGTTCTCCAGGTTTCAGGCTCACACTGGCCTTTCAGTTACCCAGGCCCTTGCATATGCTGCTCCCTCTGCCCGTGAGTCCCCTGCGGTGCCCACCCCCGCCTGGTGTGATGACAGGTATTCCCTCCCAGGTGGAGTGTAATTGTCCTCTTGGCATCTCCATGTACCTCCCTCCCCAGCATTTGTTCCACTTGGACTTGTCTAATGATTTGTCTGGCTGAGCTTCCCCTACCCCAGTTCTAAATGGACCGGGACCGTCTTGTGTGTGCTGGGTCCAGCTCAGTGCTTGGGGCTCACTGGCTTGTTGAGTGAGTGAATGAATGAATGAATGAATGAAGTCAGTGGAGCAAGTAATCAGTGTGGATCATTTTGATTGGGAAATACTTCGAATGTAATTTGCAAAATGCCAAGCTTTTGAAAGCTTCCTGAACAGCTTTTAATTGAGGGATTTCAAGAGCAGAATTAGAACAAAAATTCTAATTTTTGCTTCTGGACAGTGGGTGTGCCCTACTGTCTCCTGCGGAGCACCAGGGAAGGGCCAGGAGCCCGAGTGGCACTGTGGAATTTAAGTGAAAATTTGGCTGTCCTTAAGCCTGTCCTTAAGCCTGTGAGAGGCTCTGGTCCACCCATTCATTTGATAACATCTGAGTACCAACAGTGTACTAAGTGTCCCCCTTGAGAGGAGGTATTTCCCAGCTTAGTGGAGGAGAGCTGTGAACCTGTAAACCATTAGGTAGTCACATTCAGTGTGATAAATGCTGCTGGGTGCGCATCTGGCTGTGGCAACAGATTGCCTGGTAGTGCAGAGAAGGGCTCACAGAGGAAGGTCACTGGAGCTCAGGCGTAAAGGATGAGGAAAAATGTACCAGGGGCTAGGAGGGGGCTTGGGCAGTGCAGGTAGGAGGAGCTAGCTGAGCACAGGCAGGGACGAACAAGGGCACAGGGGTGTGGCATGCTGGGGAAGCCACAGGCATCTGGGCACATCCCGGACACAGGAAGGGTGGTGGGCCAAGGCTCCTGCCTGTAGGTGGTGCTGAGCTGCTGGCAGGGCGTTTAAGCAGGTGGTGCCATCGAGAGGGTTTGAGAGGGACTGCTGTGGAGTGAGGGCAGTAGCTTGGAAGGGGGGGATCCAGAGGCAGACGCCGAGGTGAGACGTTGTGCCCTCTGGTGAGAGAATGAGGGCCCGTCCCTGGGTTTTCTTCTGCAGGTCATTTTGGGGTCCTTTGTTCTTTGACCTGCTGTTCAGAGCCAAGACCTAAATGTTTGGATTTTAAATAAAATTTACTGGATATATTTTATACCATGGATTTTCCATCTACAAGCTATGAGCCAATTTGAGCATGCAGAGATAATTTCTAGTTCATCCTAGAATGCCTAATGCTGAATACTGTTTCTGCTGCTTGCTTTGAGAAACGAGTTTTTTTAGATTTTGTTTTTCCTTTAAAGATAGTTCTTTTACTTAGAATTCTGCTATATATAGGTGTGTTCAGCTTGTGCTAATTTGTGTGTGTGTGTGTTTGGTGGTCCTGGGACCAGGGATTGAACCTGAGTCCTTGTATGTGGGAAGCTGGAGTTCAATCCACTGAGCTACACCAGCTCCAGTTTGTGCTAATTTGCATTTTCGTCTATGACTTTTGTAAACTTATTTTGGGTTTCTCTGTCAAGCGGGAGTCCTTCAGGGCTGTTGTGAGGATGGGGGTGCCATGCACAGCACCCAGCTAGCACTGGCGCAGACCTACTGTGTCTTTTCCCCACTAGGTGGTAATAGGCAGCAGTAGAAGTCATCTCTGAGCCAGCCCGCGAAACACCTTCATTCTAGATGGCAGCTGTGCAGCATATTTGGCTATCCTGAGCCAGAGGTTGGCCACGTTAGTGCTTGTTCTCCAGCACCAGATCTTAGATGAACCAGAAGTCCTGGTACAGCAGCGTGCAGGGGTGTGGCTCACGGGAGCAACAGGGCCTCGGCCTGTGTCACGGCTGACATTTCTTGGCGCCAAGCTGAACTGCTGGAAATCCTTCCCTTTTAAAATGGGAAACAAAGCCAAACCAGTTTCCCAAACCCAGAACAGCTCGCATATTTTGCTTGAATCCAGATATTTTTAAGGAAGCCCCTTCTCTCTCCTTATTTGATTTATGTCACCTCGTTTGCTTTAGTGCTTCAGACAACATTCCGAAAGCAGATGAGATCCGGACCCTGGTCAAGGATGTGTGGGACACTCGCATAGCTAAACTCCGGGTCTCTGCTGACAGCTTTGTGAAGCAGCAGGAGGCACATGCCAAGGTGGGCGCTGCCTGGGGTGGGCACGGCCCTGCCTGCGGAGGCTATTGCACACAAGCACGACTCGCCGTGTTTTCCTTTTAATCACTGTTTTCTTATTTCATTTTTATTCTGTAGCTCTTTCCTCAAAAACCAAAATTCCTTGGTTAACTCAGTGTGTTTTCTTTTGTTTTAGCTGGACAACTTGACCCTAATGGAGATGAACACCAGCGGGGCTTTTCTCACACAGGCACTGGGCCACATGTACAAGCTCCGCACAAACCTCCAGCCCTCGGAAAGTACCCAGTCTCAGGACTTCTAGAGGACCTTGACTTTGTAAACGTTTCCCATCTGGTGGTAGGAGGCTTTCAGGGCAATTTGTGAGTGCATCAGGCTTCAGGAAGTGATAGAGGAACTCACAGTTGTAGAGTTCTAGAAGTATTTTTGAATGTCTAAAATACATGTGCAGTTGTGCAAGGAATGGATTCATAAGACTGTTGGAGAAGCAAGAGGTTTGTGGTTTGTCCTCAAAACTCAGTTCCCTGGAACATTCTTTGATTCCACATCTATTTCTAGAAGCCAGCTTTCTTTTGGGGGAGGGGAATAAAGGCTTTGGTAAAACAAGGTCTCCGTAGCAGATCTCCTGCACAAGAACCGTCATGTGTGGATGAGGATACAGGGACTGTTAGGTGCTGCTTTTAAAAGGTATGGTGGGAATGGCAGCATGGCTTAGGGTGTATTTTCCCCCTTCTTGGGCTAAATTTAGACTCTCCTACAGAGGTGGCACACACAGGCTGGCAGATGGAGCAGCTGGCGATGCTGACCAGCATTTTATAATCTAAGTCCTGACAGACAAAAATCAGCCCAAATCTGACTGCTGAAATTTTGTCCTGCCTAATTGTCAAAGCCTGCCATATGGTTACGATGGACTTGATAAAGCCAAACTGAGAGGTGCGTAGCAGTTCATAAACTCCAAACCTATGTTCTGGGTGCCTCTCGCGCTGCGGCTGCTTCTGGTCAAGGCTTAATGGGTTGCTTTTCAAGAGATGTCAGGGAAGAATTAATCCATTATATCAAGTATGTGAGTGAAAATTACGACAGCACCAGGAAGGACAGTTGGACCTATAACTGCTCTTGATGGATTTAGGTGAAGGGCTGACGTAGAGAGCAGAGGCTCAAGTGGGGGTAACGGGGACAGCTAATTCAGTGAGAATCTTAGCAGTTTGGCATTGCTAGGCTCCTTCGTGGAAGACTATTTCTTGGAGAAAGTGACTGTGCAGGGTCCCACAGTGAGTGGAAAGCTGTGGCCAGCTGGCTTTTGCCTGCGGCACCCAGTCAGGAGCAGGAAAGAGCCTGTTTTCTTGGGGCTTTGGGAAGCCCGGATGTGAGCGGCACACCCAGCCTGCAGCGCTGCCATTTGCCCTGTGCTGTTTAAAGGCCAAACTTCAAATTATTTCAGCGCTTTCCTCTTTCAAATTGCTTCCCAGGCGTACCTCCCACGGGAGCACCGGAGAGCCTGGCTCTGGTACCTGGGTTAGGGGAGCAGCAGACCTGCCTGGGGCGTGACGGCTGCTTTCGTTTCATCCTTACTTGGGATCTGCTGGCTTCCACCTGGGGATCCTTTGGAATGGGGCTCCATGTGCTTGTGGGGAGTCTGGGGTCCCGTCTCAGATCTTGTCCCTCAATGCTCTGCTCCCAGAACCTGGCTGAGCCTCAGCTGAATCGGACTTCCTATCGGACCTGTTAAGCAAAGTGCTTCTGAGCTATTTTTGCCCACATTATGGCATAAAAAAGATTTTCCTCTTGATGTGATTTAGGAAGATTTTATTTTTTGGATGTTGTCAGAAATTACAGCAATATATTCATAAATACCTAATTACTACATTCAACAAATAATATTACAATACAATTAATTCAAACAAGTACACTTAGAACAGGTTTAATTTCACAGCATCTAAGTTGCCCCCAGAGTGCCCGAGGCTGTCCCTCCTCCCTCCCAGGTCCTGGTTTCTGTTCTAGAACTAAGCACAGGGCACAGGCGAGGGGGCGTGGCCAGTTAGCAGGGCCTTCAAGGTCAAGGCAGAGTCAAGTTCTGAATTAAGCTGGGGCCACAATTTGGGGATGGGCTACTGCAGAGTCCACACGTGGCGTTTAAGGTGCCTGGGAACCTGCTGCTAGCTCCCCTGCCTCAGGAGGAGCAGAACTGGCTCCTGCTGACCCTCGCCACCTTACAGTGGATCCCTGGAGTTTTCTGCACGTTCAAACAATGACTCATAGGGAAAGGAGTATCTGGTGTGAAATTCAGCTGTTTTGGGGGTATATTGTTCGAAATTCACTATAAATTTTGGCATTTGGCAGCATTATGAGCTGAGGAAAATACCATTCCACCTAGAACCTTACCATTTCCTGTATGTATTCTTTGCTGAAGGTGTGGGTTTCTTTTAACACTCTGAATTTCCTTAAAGGTATATTAGAATGTTAATGAAGTGTTTTATTTCTTTTAAGATAGAAATGTTGAAAATCATATATTGGTCAATTGTCAGAGACAGTAAGAAGCAGCGTATGGTATGTTTGTTTGGCTGATTACCTGAAAGAACACCTGTTCTCAAATGTTGTCTAGCACCAAGTTTTGGAGAAAGCTTTGCTCTGTTTTGAATAATCTGATTAAATGTGGACCCATGTGACTTAGCTTTAGAAGGCCCACTCTCAAGTCTAGTTGAGTTCCCTGTTAAGAGGACTGATGACAGCCATCCTCTCTCCAGGTAATCTAGGAAGACACTTCTAGTCGCGAAAGACCGAGGCCTTCACGGAAATACTGATAATAAAGGTTGCGCGATCATTTCTAGAGCAAATGTGGTGTACTTCTGAATTTGGTTTGTCTTTTAAACTGTGTTCAACAACAAAAGGCTTTAGAGGGTTGCATGTTATTTTTTGTTGAACCCAAATTGAAGGTATACTTAGATATTCTATTGTGTTCGTACTTTCTAGACTAGAATCCTCTGAAAAGTCAGCTGCTTTCAGATTTTAGTTTATAAGCAAATGAGAGAAGCATCATTAGGTTCCATACCTTAATGTGCACTTTTGTTTTAATGAGATACTTTTATCCATGCTGCTTTACTGGTTTATCTCTTTTCTGATTGTCATATTCTTGAGTATAAGAGTAGTCCCACGGTCTCCACAGACAGTGGCATATGGTGAGACAGTGATAGAGAAGCTCAAAGGCAGGCTGAAGATGCTCTTTTCAGTTAGAAGGAAAAGAGCAGTTAGTACTAGTTTGGGGACAGGTCACCTGTGGCCCCCAGCTTTAGGCAGAGACTGGTAACGGGGGCTCCACTCATCTCACCATGCCCTGAACCGCTCCCCCGAACAAAAACCCAACCAAGGACGCTCTCCCCAGGTGGGCGAAGGGATGGGCTGTGCGTTTCTTCTCCACGGAGTTGTCAGATCTTTTTCTCTACTTCAGCCAAGACCACCACCAAAGCTGGTTGCTGAAGGCATCTAGACATTTTCTGCAGTGCCGGCGGCAGCCTGGCAGAGGCGCTAGGACATGACTCCTAAGCCTTTGGGCCAGAGATGGCAAGCAGACTTTAAATGGAGGGAGTCCGTGGTAGCCGCCCTGGTTGTTGGCTAATGGGCTCCCTCTCTACACCTGCCCCTACCTGTAGACCGTGTTGCTCTTGCAATGCCTTTGCAGGGGAGGCGGCCCGCAGAACAGCCTTTAATTCTCAAGGCCTAGCTGTGGAAAGGAAGGCGCTTGTTGACTGCTGATAATACTGGCGGCACTTGTTGTCTGAGTTTGCTAATAACTGGAAGGTTCTTGGCAGACATACAAAGCAAACTGTGTGGGAGCAGATAAAGCGACACAACGCCATCTGCCAGCAAGCTGTTCCGCAGAGCAAAAGGGCTGGGGGCTGCAGTTTCCGCCACTGATGGCAGTGAGCAGCCGTCACCGAGGCCAGTCGCCCACCCCTGACCCGCCGCCACCTCCTCCCCTCTTGCCCCCAGACTAGCCACTGGCTGCTTTGTGCTGCTGGGGCCCATTTCCTCGCTCTGGATTAAACACGGGCTGAATGAGCAGTAACGGGCAGAGTGAAGCACACACCCTGCCCTGCTCCTCACTGGTGAGAGCGTGCTAGCTGCCCCTCTGCTTGTCACGTGAGTCAAAAGGAGGGAGAAAGGCAGCTCGGACATTGTTTACCCTACTTTCAGGCTGTTACAAAGCTTTGCATCTAAATAAAGCCTCTAAAGTTTCTACTTTGCACCTGCTCTCAGACTGCTGTAAGACACTGTAGAATTTATTTTTTATCACAGAAATGGTTTACTTCCTGAAAGGTTATTGAAAACAGAAAGGAAAAAAAAAAAAAGCTCCGTGTGTGTGTGCGCACGCAAACGTGCACACAGGCGAGTATCCCGTTCCCTCCAGGGACGCCCCTTCTCACCTAGCAGCAGCTGGCGTTTCTGCTGTGCATTGGCCTGATGCGGGGAGGCAGCGGAGGGGGTGAAGGAAGGAGAGGTAAGAAGTAATGCATGGCTTTCTACATCACTCTCAAATGAAAAAGGAAGTGATCGCATAGGTGCCAGTGGTAAGCTCTTTTTACTTTTCTTCTTCTTTAATGTTTAAAAACACTTCAATATTTCAATGTCCTGACCAGCAGCAGTACAAACACTAAAAGCAAGTTTTTCTTTTTTGCCCAGAAAAACAAACAAAAAACAAACAAAACCCCCAAAGAGGAAAACAAACAAACAAAAAAATCCCCCAAACCACATATTAAAAATGGCAGGCTTTTTATAACAATAATTAAAGTAATAAAAACATACAAAACTTTTTTTTAATATATATACACAGTACAAGGCTGAAGCACCTTTGACTTTTCTCTCAAAATCACGTTTGTATGAAAACGCGACCCACCGCAGTGACAATCCGGTGGGTGTGACTGAATGCACAGACCTGTACAGCGTCCCCACGGAGTAATGAAAAGGTACCTTCAGTTTACGGACTCATCTTATTTTTAGTGAGCGCTTTTCCAGTAAAAGCCTTTGGTGGGTGGGTCTTAAGTACTGTTGCTTTAAAGAAAACCCTGCAGCAAAGTAACTGAAACAAGTCCTTTACTTACACTGCACCCAGCCTCCTTTAGAGCTGGAGCGGGCCTCACCCTGGAAGGAGCGAGACCGGTCCCGTCAGCCAGCAGGGCTGGTTCTTTAGGCAGAGCAATGTGGCACACGGGAGCCCCCCACAACCGGGGCCATCCCATCACAGACACCTGGGGCTCTAAATGATCAAGGTTAGTGTTGGTGGTAACAGAGCCTTCCTTTTCGGACAAAGAAACAACGATATGGGGGAAGAAAGAAGAAAACCACCTTTAAAAAGAAAAAAACTATGGGCTTCCTACATTGATTGCTCGCTGAATTACAAAGATGATTCAGTTGCATCGAAGTCAAGGTGAGTACTCGTTCTTTATTCTGGAGCCTGGAATCCTTTGCTTCATGCATGGCACATTCTCATTATTTTTTAAGCTTCAAACCTCCCAGTGAAAAATATTAAATATTCAAGGTAATAAAATAGATATTATTTCTATACTATAGGTTCGGCCTAGTGCGAGGGAAACCGTCACCTAGGGTATCCCTTAAAGTAACCCCTAGGCCAATGCATTGCAGGCAAGGCAAGGCACTTCCGTAAGTGATCCAGTTCTGCCTGGAGGCGCTCCCTTTCCGAGACAATCTTCTGCTTCTGGCTCCTTAACTCCTGAAGAGAGAGAGGGAGACCAGGTCAAGAGGCAGCTCGTGCTGGGGGTTACGCTGTGCTGTGTGGTGAGCTATATTCCTTGCACTTCTTCCCAAGCTCCCGTTGTCTTTGGAAGAACCAGTTCACACTGCTCCCAAAGCCCTGGACTCTCCGGGTACCTGCTCTTGGGGAACCGCTGCCCACCCATCTCCACGGGAACCCTGAGTTCTGGGAACCCTGAGGTTTTAGAAGCTGAGCCCCAATACTGTAACTGTGTTGCTGCTCAGGAGAGGCCTGAGATCTGAGCCGCGCCCATGGCCCCTGCCCCCGGGAGAAAGCCCGCGGGCTTTATCCTGCTGCAGGCGGGACAACTTGGTGAGCGAGGCCGAAAGCAGCTCTGAGTGGGCTGAGCCTGAGGAGCCCGCCTTCCGCAGGAGGAGCCCAGAAGTCACAAGCAGAAAGGAGAGGCCGCTGCCCCGTGATGGGAGGTGGACCCGCAAGCCAGAAAGCCCAAGGACGGCCAGCAGCCGGCAGGAGGGCCTCGTCCTCAGGCAGAAAGCTGGGCTGGGCGCCTCCCCAGTGTCTAAGCCAGCACATCGTGTGTGTCTGTGACAGCAGCTCTGGAGCACCAAGACGGTCCTTGTCCACCCTCCTTGGAAAAGCATGGTACAGGGACCCTGGGAAGGCACCATCACCCCAGGATCACCTCCCCCCTCAACTACTCCTTTGTTTTTCTCATTAAAGCCATTTTTTTTGCGAAGTGGGTGTAGCTCAGTTGCTGAGCCTGCTTTGCGTGTACAAGGTTCAATGCCTGGTTATCGAAACAAAAAACAAAGACTATACATAACACTATACATTCTGATTTCTTAAGAGTAGGATTTCCCCTCCAAGTTTATCCGGGTGCTCTTGAAACACACCCCCCTCCCCGTCTGGGTTTGCCCCCCACGCCCCCCGCGCGGGCCGACTCACCGCCATGCTGTGGGAGAGCTGCTCCGCCGTCAGGCTAAGGCTGTAGTGCTGGGCCTCCAGCCACCTGCACTGCGTCTGCAACACCTGCCGCTCCAGGTTTTGCTCTAAGAGACGAGAGATGGCAAGTGTTGCCCCAGGCGCCAGCCTGGCCCTGCTCCAGCCCACCAAGCTCCCCAGTCCTCTGAGCTGCCCTAAACCCACGGATTACCATCCCAAAATTAAATTCAGCACTCGGGACTAAAGACCAAGGCTCTAGAACCCAATGGCACTTCAAGGAATACAGATTAAGAAACAATACGGGTAAATATGTGCCCTAAATTCATTTCTTCAAAGACGAACATAGAAAATAAAGGGTGTGCTTTCAGTTTAGGCTGCTGGAAAAAGGCCAGAGTAAACCCATAGAAGGCTAAAACAGTGAATACAAAAGCCAGTGAAGCAAAACAACCTGAGAGAGGGAGAGAGCAATAAAATCAAGTGCTCTGCGGAGAGCCAAGGAAAAGGGCAAAGGCACAGAGGAACAGTAGTGGGATAAAGCAGACCTTAGCCACCGAGACAGTGGGGAACAAAGCAAGCCTAGAAAAATATGATCAACAACTTAATGCTAGCATTCAGAATATGCAGAAAATGCATATTGATGTGAGAAGAAATTCAAAGTGTGGTTTGAATTAGTAAAATAAAATCTCTGCCTCATTAGAAAATGCTGGGCCTAGCTGTGATCTGAGCGTGATTTCAAGCCTTAGGGTCAAATCGCTGCTTTACACAAAATGCTTCAGAGAACGAAAACCAGGCTATCCGGCTGACCCAAAAAGCACAATAAAACTAGAGTCTGTGAGCCCTCAAAAGCACGGGTTAGAAGCCCTAATAAAGCGTTAGTCCCTTCCGGGGCGCTCGGGCCTAGCGAGTGAGTGCCACGGCCCCCAGGAGTGTCACCCACAATGGCATGGCATGCCGTCGCTGAATCTGCTGCATACTGAGAAGGAGCTCGGGGCTGTTTGGGAGGAGCTGCCGTCATAAATGAGCCTGGGCACCTGCAGAAGTCTGAGGCGCGTTCTCGAAACAGGCAAGATGCCTGAAGAAAGATGACACCTCACCTGGAACGCTGGCCTGGGGTCTGTGCGGCCACGGCCGAGGACAGCCCCGGCCCCAGCCCTGACCGGCCCCGGGGCCGGCGGTGGCGTGCTAACTGGCCTGTCCCGCTGTCCTCGGCCTGCCTTCCTCACCCACCGCTCCCCACCCTCTTCCCTGTTCCGTGTACCTTCCAGATGTTCCTGGTAAGCCTCAAAAACGGCCTCGATCCCGTGCCACTTCCGCCTGGGGGCCTCCTCCTCCTCCTCCTCCTCTTCCTCCTCCTCGTCCTCCTCTGAGTCTCGATCCACCTCACGGCGGGCAGGGCCCTTCCTCGCCGACGGGGCCTCCTGCTGCCCGTTCTGCTGGGGCGGAGGGGCCCGGCTGGAGGCCTGCAGCTCCGGAATGTTGTAGTGGACGGACGTGTCGACTTTGTGGTTCTGCTCTGCAGACAGCACCGCCGTGTTCCCTGGAGGAAGGGAGAGCCAGGGTCACGCCAGGCCGGGGGGCCTCGGGCCGGCGGAGGGCAGAGGGGCGCAGAGAAGGGCCGGCTCTGCTGTCCTCCGACAGGCCTCACTGCAAACGGGGGGAAAAAGCGTAGCACAACGGCCACGTGCAGGGCAGCCCCATGCTCTGCAGGCGCTGGCACAACCCGAGGAGGTCTCGGGGCTGGCAGCCTGGGTTCTGCCGTAACCTCGTGTCTCAACAGCTAACATAAGTCTCGGAGCGCAGATTTATTTTTTCCGTAAATCCGCAGATCTGAACATCGCGTGAAGCACGGAAGCTCACTCCAGAGGCCCGCCTGACCCTTGCCCTCCACCAGGAGGCAGCAGGGGGCTGTCGCCTGCTTAAACGAGGCACGTGTGTCCCCAGGCAGGCCTGTTCCCCAGCAGGAGAGGCTCCTGCCCGAGCAGACCTGTCCAAGGCAGGCAGGATCCGGAGCTTTCTCCTAAAAACCCCACGAAAGGGCTGACACCACAACGGCAGGAAACCAGAGCCTCGGCAAAATGGTGCCTTCCCCCAAATTCCTAAAAGCAGCCCAGGTTCGCATTTGAATTCCTCCACCCTTCGCAGCGGAGGGCCAGTTAAGGCCCTAACATTTGGAAAAATGATTCTTCTGAGAAAATTTATGATAAAAAGCCAATACAGCCTCCCCCCCGACCCCAACTTTGAGGGGTTGTCTTTAAATCATCGCAAAGACGCCGCTGCCCAAAGGGTGTTTTTTTTTTTAATGTTATTTCATCTTAATGGCAGCACCTTAGAAAGGTGAGAACGATACTGAAATCACGTCATACCTACATTCAAAACGCTATTTATGTATTAATACGTTTACAGCTTCTAGTATCACAATCTTAAAATACTTATTTGGACAGATTTTTTTCTTTCTGGTTATTAGAATTTGTAAAAACTTATCAGTAGTTTAACTCTTGAAGGGTTCTTTTTTAAAGCAACTAAGTTTTTGACACAGTAAAAATAAAATTTAACAGCCTCTGTTCCCCAAAATTAAAAATAATTCCCACCCCCATTCCGAGGGGAATGAATCTGGAGGCTCCAGCGTGGGGGGCTAGAGCGACCGCCATGTCCCAGGGTGGCCTGCCCTGGCCACACCCACGGCACCGAGGCCATCAGACGATCCAGTAGCGGCCCAGGGCGGCGCTGTGCCTGGGAGCCCGGGAAGCCCACTTCCCGAGAGCCCGAGGAGAGCCTTGGCCAGCAAGGGAGCTGCTGGGCCCGACTGCAAGGAAGCAGCTCTGCCCAGGGCCTCCTGGCTGGCTTTCCGGGCGTGTGCTCTGCGCACCCTGCATCTCCAGCAGCACCGCGTGCTGGGAGTGGAGCACCTTGGTGCCCCCAGACTCACTGAGCCAGACTCTGTACCTAATGAGCCCCCCAGCCCCCCCAGGCGCCCCATGCAGGGGCTGGCCAGGGCTGGCGGGGAGGGCAGGGGCGTGGCGCTGCCTTACCCTTGTGCCTCTGCAGGGCCTTCTGGGTGGACTGCAGCACCGACTCGTGGAACTGCTGCGCGAACTCCTCCGCCAGGGAGGGCTCCCAGGGCTGGCTCTTCCCGTTGAGGCTGTGTGACAGCGGCACGGGCACGTCCTTGGGCGCGGGGCCCCGGATGCACTGGAGCATGCTCAGGACCTTCTTGCCCGCGGGGGCCTCGCCCAGCCTGGCCCTCTCGCCACCGGCGGGGCCTGGCTCCTGGGCGCCGGGGGGCTCCTGGGGCCGGAGCTGCTCCAGCCTCCCAGCTTCCATGGCCTTTGGGACATCAGACAAAGAGGCAGCGATACCGACAGGCTTAACCGTCTCCAGAGAGGCTTGCTGCGTGGCTGGCTCTTTTAGAAACAGAAAATGAGGGAAAACATTTAAAGCGGCAAGTTAACAGCACAGGATGAGTGTCCCCACTTGGCCCCTGACTTCTAAGAGCTCAGATTTAATAGAGGACAAGAACCAAGACTCGGGCGACGCCGAGTTAAACGGCGGCGAACGCTTTTACAGTTTGAAGACGTGGTGTGTTTAGCAGCAAGTCCATCCTTGAAAGGGCCTCAGGAAGGCGTCTGGGACGGGAAAGAGCCTGAGGGCAGAAGAGCAGGTGGCCTCAGGGGAAAGCAGGAGCTGAGGTTAGAGTCCCACTGACCAAGAAGGCTGCCCCGGATGCGGACAGCCTGCAGGAGGGCCCTGCTCCGTTCAGCAGGTAGGGAGGCACACGCAAGCCCGGAGGACGGGGGGACGGTGTAAAAGCAGGCGTGCAGAGGCCTGGAAGAAGAAGCAAGAGCAACAAGGAAGACGGGAGCAGCAGAGCTGAAGCAACAGGCAAGGGAGACCCAAGCGCGGTGTCCTCCTTCCTGGGACAGAGCGCCGGGGGCCCGGGCCAGCACTGGAGCGGCCTCCAAGAGGCTCAGTGCGCACGGCCGTGCCGGACCACGGCCACCACCAGGCAGCCCTGCGGATCGCTAAGAACAGACGGCCCCTCTGGCCAGGCAGCCGTACTCTCCCCCTTAACTCTCAGAGCTCAGACTTGGAATTCTAGTGCTCCTTCCTGAGGAGAACCTTCCAGCCGTGCAGCCAACTGCACACGAACTGAAAGGGATGGAGAGATATGCAGTCTAGACTCCAGGAGCAAGTTGAGAACGACGGGCCGCTGGCTCCAGAACCTTGGGCGGCGGCTGAGGGGCTGTCCTCCCTGGCCCTGCGCCTTACCGCTCAGGGGGACGGCAGGACTGTCCCTCGGAGGGTTTGTCTGTGGGTCTGCCTTTGCTGCTGGCAGTGTCTTCTGCTTCATGGCTCGGAGCATTTCAACAAGTTTCTCTTTGTCTATGGGAAAAGCAGCCTGAGGTTAAAGGGGCAGTCGCACCGTTTCCGAGAGGGAAGGAGAGCGGCCAGGCCACGAGCGGCCGTCACAAGCGCTTCAAAGCAAGAGGAGAACCAAGCAAGTGCCACGGGGACAGGCCCCGGTCTAAGAAGCCTTCCCTGTGGAGGAGTGAGTGTCCATCTCTCAGCCTTTACCACTGAGCGTCCAGACGGACAGAAATGGCTGTGGGCAGGCAACGCCGGCTTCCACAGGGACGCCCGAGAGAGTGCTCTCCGCAGAGACAGAGAGCGCGGGTCCCGGCTCAAGGAGACGCCAAACGACCCCCACACTGCCCCCTCACGACTTGGGGCCGCTGCTCAGCCCCCACACTCGCTGCACAGGCGACCCCAGATGCTCGCCCCAAGTCCTGCCGCAGCGGCGCTGCCGACCCACTGAAGGAGCCCGCGGCTCTCCAGGAAGCAGGCCCGCAGAAAAGATGCTTTTGCCAACAGACGCCTCCACATTGTCTCCAGGGATCTGTCCTGGCCCTGGACGCACCACCCTTAGAGGGACGTGAAAGCAAACACCAGCTTACCGGTTAAAAATGAAAAGCCAACTCCCCTACAGCTAGTAATGAAACGGCCCAGATGTGCTTTCTGCTTTCCCCCCTGCTGCCGTGCAGAGAAAGCAAGTGCCCAGGAGGGGCCCCGGACACGCGCACCAGATGTGCCCACCCACATGTGGAGGTCTGTGTTGAGCAAGGGCTCGGGCCGCCCCGCGGTGTCGGTCCCGTATGGGACCTCGGGGACCAGAGTGGCCCAGAAGCGCCCGCTCGGCGTGGGGGCTCCGCAGGTGGCCGACCACCCCCTGTCGGCACACGCAGGCTGGCACCACGGCTGCACGGTGCCGGAGCCCGGACCAGGAGCGCCAGCGCCCAAACGCCCGACAAGAGGCTCCAGACGGGGACAAGCCAAGACGACGCTGGGGTGGGACGAGGAGCAGAGGAGCCGGCCGCCCGGGGGCCCCCGCCCGCGGGGCCGGGCCTCACCTCTCCTCCTCTCGGCGCTGACATGGGTCAGGCTGAAGGTGCTCAGGAACTTCTTCTTCTCCTCGAAGTTGGGGCTGCTGTTCATGTCGTCGGGGCTGTAGCGGGTGGAGAGCGCCAGCCTGGGCGAGGGCGTCTGCCGCTTGCTCTGCAGCGCGGGGGGTGACGGGCTTCTCTCCCTCAGCATCCGCCGCCTCTTCCTCCGCTTCTGGGTCAACAACTCCTCCTTCTGCTGTTGGGTGGTCAAGCCAAAAAGTTGCAAAAACTCTAGCTTCTGGATTGGGAAAGAAAACAAATCCGTTTGACACCGACAGCAGAGCAGGGCGGTCACTGCCCGGGAGCCCCTGTCCTGGCACCTTGAGTGCAGCGCTGCGCCCCAGCCCCGGGCTGACCGCACAGGCTCTGCTGGGGCCGGGGGACAGCGGGACAGGGCGGACTGTGCCGGAACCCCCACGGGGCCGTGCACCCTGTCCCATGGGCACCCCGGGGCCAAGCGACGACCGAGTACCTCAGAGGACGTGTCCAGCTTGAGGGGTGGCTGCTCAGCCACGCAGCGGAGATGGGCCCTGACCTCCTCCTCGTCGCTCTCGTCGTAGGAGTCGTCCAGGTCGTAGTAGTAGCCTGACGGCAGAAACGGGCCGGTCAGTCCGGGGGCAGCCAAGGGGGGGACCCCAGGTGGGCACGGCTGAGGAACGGGTCCTCGGGGCTTCCAGGGATGGACGGGCAGGCCTCAGGCTTCCCTGGGCTGGCGCGGTGGGTATCCATGGCAACCCGAGGCTGCGTGTGCTCACATCCCCGCCCCCGGGGCCATCTGCTCTCGGTCTCAGGAGACAGGCAGGCAGGGGTCACTGGTGCCCTCAGCGGCACGTGGTGCAGAGAGAGCACAAGCGGCACCTCCTCCCGCAGGCACCCTCACCCCCGTCCATGACCGGCTTCCGGGCTGTTCTGGGCTTCTGGTTAGTCAGGGGCTGATGTCGACCCTCGAGAGGCTCAAGTGTCCTTGGGGGCCCAGCAGGGGAAAGGACCGCTGACCTGGGGCCCCGAGCTCCTCAGCTGGGAGCTGACCCCTTGGCTCTCCTGGCCAGACGGGGATGCAGGTACCTGGACCTGCTCACCTGGGCGCTCACAGAGCTGCAGGTGAGTGGACCCTGCAGCAGGAGCGTAAGGCAGAGACTCCCCTACCCCCTCTAAGTGCCCGCTGCTGCCCCCTCTCTTCCCTGCAACGTTCGGTGGCCCCAGGAGCCACCACTGACCAGGCCCCTTCCCGCTATGCTGCAATATCAACACTTCAAAGCACGTTAGCCTCCGTCACAACTCCTTCATCACACTTGTCCACGGAACCGTCTTTGCAGACAGACCGATTGGGCTTTTTAGACAGTTTGCGCGGTGGCAGGCTGGGCACGTGGCCCAGGGTCTGCCTCCCGGCGGCGCGTCAAACAGCCAGAGCGCCACTGCCTGGGACACGCCGGAAACCCGCCGCCTCTCCCCCTCCCGCCTAATCTCCTGGAGACAGCAGTGGGAGAAGGGAGCCGCTGGCACCGCCCCTCCCTCTTCCAGCTCAGCCCCTGGTCCCAAGGGACCCAGCAGGGCCAGCGGGCAGGCCGGGGCACCACAGGGCCAGGCTCCCGGACCTTTCTCCTGGGCCTCTCGCCGCCGGCGCTCCTCCAGGTCCAGCTTGCTGACCAGCCGCCGGCGCTGCTGCAGGAACTCGTCGTAGACGTAGGCGGGGTCGGGTCCCCGCGGGGCCACGTGCCGGTAGGGCGAGCCAGGCTTCAGGGGCCCGCCAAGCTCCCCAAAGGGGGCCGCCTGCGTGAGGGCGGCAGGCGGTGGGCCCAGGGCAGCCTGGGTGGACTTCTCGAGCTCGGCGAGGAAGGGGCCAGGCCCGCGGGGGAAGGCCTGGTGCTCCAGGTGTCCCGCCTCGCGCAGTGGCGCCTGGTACTTGTCCAGGGAGGCGGCCTCCCGCTTCCGGGGTCCCTCCTCCGCCTTCTCCGGGCAGTAGACCCGCTCCACCTTCACCAGTGGGATGGCAGCTGGGCGGCTCGGCTCGAACGGGGCCGGGTGGCTGTGCAGGGCGTGGCTCTCGGGAGCCCGCCGGGTCTCCAGCGCACTGTCCATCAGGGACACCGGGTTCCAGAGGGCCGCGGGCACGGCGGGGTGCTGGGGCTTGGGCGAGATGAGGGGCGGGGGCCCGCCGAAGTGCTGCGCGGGCTCTCGGCTGCCTGGCTCGTGCCGGGTTGGTCCTGGCCTGGGGAGGGAGCGGAGCAGCCGTGAGACGCGGGAGCAGGGCCTCAGACCCCTGGCGCACCTGCGATGGTCCCACGTGGGCAGGCGCGGGCCGGGAAGCTGGCTGCGCTCCCCGCTGAGGGCTGCGCGTCTCGTGCATCCAGGCCAGCGCTGGCAGGCCCGCGACTAAGCATGGACTCTGAGGCTCAGAGCCAGCGGCTCGAGTGTACCCAGCCAACTATCACCCCACTACTTCCTAGAGCTTTTGTGGGTTCACACGGGGGCAGGCCAGCACCCTTTCCTCATGGGGACCTCACTGCCCCACAAAAGGAATGGGCAAAGCTCGGCTGGCACCACCCGGTAAGCCGATGACGGGCAGGCAGGGGAGCACAGCACGAGAGAAGCTTCCAGTGTCTGCCCAGCTCTGTGCAGAGCCAGACACCATGGGAGAAGCGCTTCCCCAGACACAACCACACGGGCCGGGCTCGGTGGCCCCTGCTGGGTCTGCGGCTACCCCAGACCGCCCAAGGCTGAGCCCCAGGGTGGCTGCCATGACCCCAAGAGCCAGGGCCTGACCAGAGACAGGCTGCGCTTCCCTTACACAAAGGTGGCGAGGGGCCTCGTTTACGCGGGCCAGCTCTGGCGCCAGGGCATCTTCCATTAGAAGGGAAGCTCTGCCCACGCTAAGTGGTGTGCTTCCTCAGTGCACTTAAAACGCAACTCAATTTACCAACGTCTACTTGGGTGGTTTCTCCAAAGTGCATCTGCTTTCCTAAGGGCGGCAGCTGGCCCCACGCAGCCCGGATGGGTGCCCCGGGGCAGACGGGGGCAGGGGCAGCGCGGCTAGGCTCTGAGACCCCCCGTGGCTGGGGAGCGCCTGCAAACAGCCACACAGGCCCTTCCCAGTGGCCCCAACCTCCTCCTCCGAATCGGCAGAGGACAAAGGGAGCTGCACTAAGAAACTGTTCTGGAGCAAACAGTGAGGTGCTGAAAAGTAAAACCCCTTAGCAGCACAAATGCCTCATGCGCCGGAGCCTGCACTGCACAGTTTTCCAGCCTGGACATGTCGCTGGGAGATAGCGCCCGGGGCCACCCTGGGGACCCTCCTCCTGCCTGCGCCCAGCCCAGAGGCTGCCCTGGGGCGACCTGCGCAGAGGATCTGCCTGCAGGAGTTAGATCTTATCAGGCCGGCAGCAGAGAGCAAGAACGGGTCCAGCCAGGGCCCCCAAGGACAGCAGGCGCCGACACGCCTGAGGAGCTGAGCCAGGCCCTGCGCTGTCCTCCGCAGCCCCGGAGCCCCCCAGCTGCGGCGGGGGACGCGCGGGAAGGCCCCCGCCACCCAGGCAAGGGAGGCACTTAAAGCCAGTGTGCCTCCGTCCTGGACACCTGAGCACCGCCTCCGGGGATGGTACCTCGGGGCCTGCAGAGCTGGGGAAGCTGCCTGCCCACCTCCTTGTGCACCCAGGAGGAAACCAAGGTCCAGAGAAAGACGGGGGGCCTCGGACACCCAGCCAGGCCCCTGCTGGGCCCAGGGCAACTGCGCGCAGGGGGCTCTGGGCCCAGCTCGCAAGGTGGGTGCTGGGAGGCGGGTGCTGGGAGGCAGGGCCTGAGGCAGGCACGAGACCCCAGGGACTGCACTGAGAGCTGGGCTGGGAGGCAGGTGCATCTCCGTTATAAAGAAATAAAACAAAGTTTTTATTTAAAGAAACAAACGGAGCCTCTTGTTAATTAAAAAGAGGAAAAAAAAGGAGCCCCAGCTGGAAAGCAGGGCGGGACATGTGATCCTCTAACTGAAAGCACCTCCCCATGGCTTCAGGTGCCACGGCCAGCCTCGGGGCCGGCGTGTGCGTGCCTCAGACCGGGGCCTTGAGCAGCTCGTGTCCCTCCTCGGGGGACATTCCAACGTCCTAACCCACGCCACAGAAAGGACCCGAAGTCACAGAAGCGACCGCGAACCCCAACACCGACACGACCCCTCCCTGGCGGCGCGCCCGCCTGGCAGCCCACCCCTGCCCGGCCCACCTGGCGCTCTCGGGCCGGTGCTCCACCTCCGCGGGCACCGGGGGCCGGCCCATGTCCAGGTGCTGCTCCAGCACCTGCTGCCGGAACTCGGACACCTGCGACTGCCGGTCCTCCTTCTCCTGCCGCAGCCGCCGCTGCCGCGCCAGCCACTTCTCCTCCTCGTTGGTGCGCTGGATGAGCAGGGCCGTGGCGGCACTGCTGCCCGGCAGCGGGAAGAGGCCGTGGTTGGAGATGAGGCTGGGCACGGCGTGGTGGGGGGCGGGCGCCGGGTGCAGGGGGAGCGGCACAGGCGGAGGTGCCTGCAGCCCCGAGTCCTTCAGCTTCTCTGAGGGGGGAAAAGGCCGTTACAGCCCACCCCTTCCAGGGGCCCTCCCCACGGGCACCGCTTGACACCCCTCACAGGTGTCCAAGAGAGCAGAGTGTAATTCCTGGGACTTGTGGGAGCCTGGCCAGACACAACCAGTCCCAAAAACTCCACTGGACCCTCAGGATCAAGTGTCGTAAGGGACAACGAACAATGCTCTGCAGTGCCCGTGACCACCTGGCTCCCATGCACTTTCTCACAGCTCTGCCCAGGGGGCCCTCCTGGCCCACTGTGTCTGCCTGACAGGAGCCCACCCTGCTCCGGAGAGGCTGCGCTACCGGCTCAAAACCCACTGCGGTGGAACTGTTGGCACGGCATAAACTGGCGCTGCCACGGGCTCCTTTTCCCCGGAAGGGGCCACTGTACCCTCCGTGGCGCCATCAGGTGCTGCCGGTTCTGCCCTCTGGCTCTCCCTGCCCGGGCACCACCACGAAGGGCGCGCTCCCTGCGCCCGCTGCCCGGTACCTGCTCGGGTGGGGGTCAGCTGCTCCGGGGGCTTCGCCCGCTCCTCCGGGGCGTGGCCCCGCAGCCCGTGCAGCTCGGCCACCGGCAGGAACGGGGGCTCCAGCGCCTTGGCGGCCAGCAGCTCCTTCTCGCGGGCCCGCTGCTCCCGCTGGCGCTCGAGCTCGCGCTCCTTCTCGCGCTCGCGCTCCAGCTCCTTCTCGCGCTCCCGCTCCTTCTCGCGCTCGCGCTCCCGCTCCTTCTCGCGCTCGCGGTCAGCCTCCCGCTCCCGCTCGCGCCTCAGTTCCTCGTCCATCTGCAGCCTGTGGACAGAGGAGGAGCGGGAGGTCAGAGGCCTCCTCTACGGAAGAGGGGTGAGGGCGGCCCACCGGAGAATTCCCCGACTGAGGCGCTGGCACCCTCGCCCGAGCCTGCCGCGGGGGGACAGAGGGGCTGCTGAACTGGACCGAGGCTGCGCTAAGGGACTCCAGGTCCACAAAACCGGAAGCCACATCTGGCCCGGCGAAGCACCCTTGCAGTGCGCCCTCTCACTGCCAGGTTCGCTTCAACTGGCGACGCAGTGACGCGAGAGCTGAGTGCCCAGGGGCCAGGTCGCCGACATGCCCCAGCACGGCCGAGTCTCAGGAGGCCACCCACCCCAGCCTCGGGCCCCGCTCACCTCTCGGCGCTGAGGCTGGACATCCGGTCTGAGTGCAGGGCCGCCAGGGACGAGTGGGAGAGCTCCGGGGGGTAGCGGACCCCGGAGAGGTGCAGGTGCATGGCCGACGGGTGCAGCGGGGGCAGGGAGCCGGGGGTGGGGATGGGGTAGAAGGGGGACCGCAGCGCCGACAGGCAGTAGGAGTCCTCCATCCTGCGGGAACAGGGCGGCCGGAGAGCGCCCGGGTCAGTGGGGGGCGGGCAGGCCCGGCCGGGCACGAGGGGCCCTGAGCACACCTGGCCTGGAGCGGGGTCCCTGCGCCTTCCCTCAGGCCCCGCCTGCTCCCAGACCCCCAGGCCCCAAGGGGCCGGAGCCCCCCCACAGCTGGGGCCCACCGGCTGGACAGCAGCTGGCACTCGGAGGCCCCGGGAGGGCAGCCGCGTCCGGACAGCCTGCCCAGTGTCCACGCAGTGGAGCTGCGCGCACGCACTTCCACGGGGCTCGTCTGAAGTGACCCCCTGTGGGCAGTGCTGGGGCCGCCCAGCTGCTCCGCGTCGGCTCCGTGGACGGTGCCGAGGCCCCGCATGTGCACGGGCCATACACCCACCCGCTCCCCGACGGCTCCATGCCGGGGGGACCCAGAGAGCGCCCAGAGGGGAGCGGGGGTGGGAAGGATACCCAGAAGGGCGCGGGGTGGGCAACTGGGAGCCAGATCCAGTGCTGAGGGGTGCAGCAGGGGCGCCCGGGGCCGCTCACCTGAAGGCCGGGTGCGGGAAGGGGTGGGGGGCCAGGTAGCTGGGGTGGTAGTAGGCGGCGGCAGTGGCCGGGTCCAGGCCGAGGGGCGGGAGGGAGGCCACGCGGAGGTCCTCGGCCGTGTGGTAGGGCCGGAAGCTCCTCAGGTAGTCCTCGGTCACGGCGCTGGGGGGCACTACGTGGTGCACGGGCCGCTGCAGGCTGCGGGGGGGATGGGGGGAGCACAGCCTCAGCGGTCCGCGGTGGGGACACGAGTGGAGGGGAGACAAGTGGAGGGGGCACAGGGGCACAAGTGGAGGGGACACGGGGGAACAAGTGGAGGGGGGCATCAGTGGAGGGGACACGGAAACACGAGTGAAGGAGCACAAGTGGGACGTGAGTGGAGGAGAGAAGTGGGGGACACGAATGGAGGGGGGACAGGGTGGAGGGACACGAGTGGAGGGGATACAACAAGGACACAAGCCCGCAGGACAAGCCAAGGGACGACCAGCGGGAGGTGGGGATGACGTCCCGCCTTGGGGCACAGCTGGTGACAGCGGCCGCCCCTGGGGAGCCCCCCAGCCAGGCGTAGGCCAGCGGGCAGGGCCGGCGGTGAAGCTGCCCCCCAGGCCTCCCCACCAAGCCCCCCTGAGTGGAACTTACTTCAGAGCGGGGAAGCGGGAGTCCTGCACGACAGAGCTGGGGGCGATCCCGAAGGGGTAGGGGGTGCCGAGCAGGTGAGAGGGGATGGCTGGGCCCCCCGCCTTCTCCTGGGGCAGCGGGGGCTCCACGATGAGGCGCTCCCGACCACTGCCGCCCCCCCGGGAGCTGGCGTCCTGCTGCGGGGAGAGAGCACAGCGGTCAGGGCTGGGGGGCTGGGCACACACAGATGGAGCCAGGCCAACCTCCAGACCCAGGAATGTTCCAGATCATGTGCTAGAAGGGTCCTTCTCCTTGAGGTTTTCTCCCCAAACAGGCAGTCAGGGGCCCACGAGGTAGAGAGGGAGAATCAGGCTCCAGGGGCTGGTTCCTGCTGGCTTGGCCCCCCCCCCCACAGCCGTGGGCGTGGAGTCGGCTCCTGGCAGCTCTGGGCCAGCCCAGCAGCCATGGGGTACCCCCTGCCCATGGACGCCAGGTCCACGGGCATCCCCCAGAGGCCACACAACAGCTGCCACCCGTCTTCCCAGCTCCCCTGGCACCCCTGAAGCAGGCGGCGGCTGGGCCAGGAGTGGGCCCGACTGGGGACACCTCCACACAAGCTGGGGGGATGCTGGGGTCCTGCCAATCCCTGGTCACCTCCAGAGGGTCCTGCACAGAGAGCAGACCTGGGACTGGGTGGGGGGTCGGGTTGTGGGGACACCCGGGAAGGGGCTTGCTCGGGCTCCCCACTGCCCATGGAGTGACCCAGCGTGGCTGCATGGGCCAGCTATGCTCCAGGGGCCACCAAGAAGGCTCGGACTCCTTGTCACCGAGGGGACCACGAAGGGGCCGCAGAGCAGGGCAGCTGGATGCTGCGGTCGCTGCTGCCCAGCCCCCGGCTCTCCTTAGGCCGGGCCACTTCTGACGCAGTTGAGCCAACGGGGCTCAGAGAGCGGCCTCCTCAAGACGCAAACCCGCACCCGTCCACACCATTCCGCGCACCCCGGAAACGCCGGGGGGACGGCAGGGGTGTCAGGGGGTGTGGAGCTCCCGGGCCTGCCCACCTGCCTTCCTGGACCCCCCATTTCCCGTCCTCCCCTGCCCCCTCCAGGCAGCTACTGTCTGTCTAACTCCCGGGTGGGTGCGGGGAGGCTGAGGGAGGGACCTGGTGGCCGCCTGGCCACCTTCATGTCGGTGACAATGACACCTCTGGACACGTGGCAGGTACGAGCCAGGCGGCTCCGTCGGGCACATTTCCCGCGTGCAGCCCCCTTGTAGGCACACAGGTGGTAACTGATGGAGACGGGCCCCTGGTCCCTCCGCGCGTGCCCACGGCACCCAGCCCAGCTCGCTGGGGAAGGGCATGTCGAGGGCGATCCACACGCATGTGGCAGACACCCAGAACCCCCTCCTCTCCTCTAGCTGGCGAGGGTCGCGCCCCAGAGTCCTGCGCTTTGCTGGGAGGACTTCCACGTGGCCCTTGGAGACGCGGTCCCTGGGCGCCCGGAGCCCCCGTCGCCTCACCTGTTGAGCGTGCCCCTCCCAGGTGGACCCCTTCCCCCACGCCACCGTCCCCGGGACCCACTCTAGCTCCAGAGCCCGAGTACAGGTGTGTGAGTGTCTGAGGAAGCGTGCAGGTCACGCTGAGCGCGACACCCGCAGGTGGGATGGGTACCCCATGCGCACTCGCCCAGAGCAGCTGGAAACGGCACCGACAAGGACCTGGCACTGCTCTGACACATTTCCGGTACCGTCTGCTGAACTGAACAGCAGAGCCACCTGGCAGGGGCCCCAGGCAGACCCCAGCCCATGGGCCCACATGCCCCAGAAAGCCCTACTTGGAGGCGGCTGGGCCAGATGGCGTCTTTCTGGCCTGACTGGGGACAGACAAGACAAGGAAAGGACAAGGGAGGAGATGGAGGGATCAGGGGAGGGGGGAAGAGGCAGGGAAGCAGGGGAGTAGGCAGGGGAGGGGCAGGGAGAGAGGAGGTAGGGAGGCAGGGAGGTGGGGAGGACGGGAGGGGGCAGGGAGGGGAACGGGAGGGAGGGGGAAGGGGCAGGGAGGCAGGGGGGCAGGGGGTAGGGGGTAGGGGGCAGGGGCGGGGCCAGTCCTCTCTGTCCGGCTGGAGCGGCCGAGTGCAGGCAGCCCCTGGGGTCAGGCAGCCCCTGGGGTCGGGGCCAGCGGGCCTGGAGCACCGCAGAGCTGGGAGGGCAGGGGCAGTGGGGAGCGGCAGCTCAGCCTGCGCCCCAAAGCGCCCCAACACCGGCACCACGTCTGGGGACAGGGATCTGCTCGTGCAGCCAACGCCATGAGCGGGGAGGGGCCCGACCCCCTGGGAGCCGGGGGGCCTCCACCAGCCCGGCTCCTCCCGTGCCCCCCCCCCCTGGAGCCACCCCCGCCACCCCCCTCGGCCCCCGTGGCTCCCTGCCCCGACCTCGCCATGTCCTTCCTCCCTCCTGCCCCGAGGACTGGCCTCGCTGAGCACCGGCCCCCCATCATCAGTGAACCCCACTTCTCCCTCCCCTGGAAGCCACGGCCTGAGGGTTTCGTCAGCGGGGGGCGGGGGGCGAGCTGCTCCGACGGGCCCCTGTTCTGGGGACACATGCAGCACGTGGGGACGGTGACAAGGCGGGCGGCTCTGAGCCGCGAGGCTGCTGCCCAGGGGACCCGGGCGTCAGTGGCTGCGCCCAGGCGGGCCCACGCTAGGGGGCAGGATGCTGCCCCAGAGGACTTGGGGTCCTTCAGGCCAGGACCCCGCCCCCGCCCTGCCGGGGTGGCCGGACCCCCTGGAGGGAGCAGATTCCCGTCCTCCCTTCACCCAGGGGAGCAGAAGCGGCCCGGGAAGGGCCCAGCGCCGAGGCCGCACCAACGCCCCTGGCGGCGGGGTCCCGAGGTGGGGTCCCCTCCTGGGACGGGCAGCAATTCCATCTCCAGCGCACCCGGGACACCGTGAAGTCGGGCCAGCCGGGAAGGGGACGTGGGGTCAGCCCGGCATCCGGGGAACCCTGCGGGTGGGGGCAGGGTGGGTGCTGCTCCCCCTCCCCGGCGCGCGCTGTTGGGGCGCCGTCCCTGGGGAACTCTGCAGAGTTCCAGGAAAGGTCCGCGACTGCCAGCGGGTCTCAGAGGCAGGGCCACCCTGGTGTGGGGCAGTGGAGAGGTGGGGCCGAGGGGCAGGCGTGGGGGACGCCCCGGCCAGGCTGCGGGCAGCCGAGGGGGCCGCAGACCGCTGCGCATTTAGGGAGGGACCCTCGGAAACAGGAGGACGGGAAGTGGTGGGACACTGGGCCCGGCCGGGTCGGGGCAGTGGCTTCCCTGCCACGACAATGCGCCCGAGCGGCGGCTGTCGGTTATCGGGTGTGGCGGCGCTTCACGTGGACTTGTCCCCTTCCCCTCCATGAACCCCCGAGCAGGTGCCGTGGTCGCCCGGGCGTGCAAAGGAAACGGAGGGTCAGGGAGGGTACGTGGGCATGAGACTTGAGCCCAGACCCCTCAATGGGCGCCGCGCCCCCATGTCCCCGGAGGGAGTATGCCATCTTCGCGTGCCCTTGACCCCTGCCGCTGGCCCTGGGCTCCGCCCGCGGCCACTCACCTGCCGGCTCTCACTTCTCCAGACGCCGTTGACCGTCTTGGTGGGGGCGATGGTCACCACGGGGGGCGTGCTGGGGACGCTGTGGCCCCCGGGGGGCACGATGATGGGGCCCATGGGCACGCGCTTGGGCGTGCTGGCGGGGGAGCTGTGGTTGGTGGCCGGAGAGGACACGGGGGACGACTCGCTGCTCAGTGACGACCCTGCGGGGAGAGAGGCAGTGGGTGTGAGTGGCCGCCCTGCACCCTGGCAGGGCGCGTCCCCGAGGCCAACGCCACACAGCTGCGCCCACCCTGCAGCGGGAAGCAGAGCTGGGCCGTGGTGCCCGGGCCCTCTTGCCTGCCGGGACCCCACCGGCCACTTGGCTTGCCCTGGCCTCCAAGGGGCCCCCCCCTCCCGACCAGCGGGAGGGACGGTCAACAGGACGCTCTGGGGCCTCCCTGGCCCGAGCCCACCATAAGGGACAGTCACCTGGGACGGCCGGGACGTGCCAGAAGCGTGGGGAGGGGGCGCCCCGGGACGACGCCTAACCCAAGCCCAAGACAGACGGATGTGTCACCCTCCCCAGCAGGTCGTGTTACGCGGAGTGACCCCCACACGGCCAGAGCCCCGGGGCCCCGCGTTCCAGGACGCGCAGGCTGGACTGACCCGGTGAGCCCGGGGCCGACCCGCCTCGGAGAGGCCGGGAGCTGCGCAGGATGCGAAGGCACGAGACCACCGCGGCGCTGACCTGGGACCACCGGAGAGGTGGGTCGGGCAAGGGGGGGCTGTGCTGAGGACGTGCAGGGCAGAGGCTGCCGCCAACGCACCTGGCGGGGCTTTTAAAGGAAACGCCCGACGCATTCATTTTGGATTTTCTTCCTCCCGGGAACACAATTTCCGTAAGGTAAAATGCACCGTCTTGGAGAGCGCGCGCCCGTGATTTTAGCACACCCGTTGAGTTGTGTTCCTGGCGCTAGCAGGAATGCCGTGCCCCTCAGCCGTCACCCAGGGAAGTGGCAAGGCAGAGCAAGCTGCTGAGGTCCACACTCCACTCCTGGGGCTGATGGGGCTGGCGCTGATGCCCCTACTTCGGAGGGGTACAATCGAGAACCTTCTATCGCCTAAAGAAGAGGCCGTTCCTTCTGGAAGCACTCGAGCACCGGGGCCCGGGTGTCCTCCTGGACTGTGTCCACAACTCACCTCGGTCCTTCCCAGGGGCCGAAGGACTCCCGCTCCCCTGTCCACACCCCCACGCCACCACGCAGCACCAGGCAGAGCTGCACATCTGTCCTCCGCATCGACCCTCTCACCTGCCCAGGTGTTGCCAAGGAACCGAACCCACGTCCCTTGCCCCGTGGCCCCGGGACAGACGGGCGACAGGTGTGCCCTGGGGTCACGGAGCCGCAGGCCCCACGGCGCCCCTTCCCGCAGCCTGCACCAAACGCCCTGCAGGGCTCTCCACCGTCTAAGTGGGAACAGGGCTCCCCAGCACCCAGGCCAGCCGGACCCCCCGCCCCAGGGCTGCAGGACGCACTCAGGTGCCCGTCGAGGCTGCGTGGCCCCGACTCCCCCAGCTGGTCGGGCCTGGTTTCCACCCAGCACTGCCCCCACTAGGCCAGGCCGAGCTCTGAGCCCGGTGGCGGAAGCTGCCGTCATCACCCGCCAGGCGCGCAAAGGGCACAGCCGTGGAAGCGCCGCCCGGGTTCTGAGAGCAGCCGGGATCGGGCCCCACTGCGTGGAATACACCCGGGAAGCCGTTTCAGGACTGGCATCGGGGAGAGGTAAGGGCTGGGGCCCGGGCTGCGCAGGAGGGCTGACCCCATGGCTCCAGAACGGCCCCCGGAGGGAAAGCCCGACGGCGCCGCCCCACCCCGCCCCCGCTGCCGGGGGAAGTGGGCTCTGGCCCGTCCACAGCCCAGGCCACAAAACAAGGCCCCGTCCACCTGGGGCCCGCGAGGAAGCCCAGCGGCCCCAGACACGGACGACCCCCACGGCCACCAACTAGCGAGGGTGCAGCTGGAACGTTCTCGGGATGGACCCCTGCAGCGGGAGCACGACCCACCCGGAGCCCCCGGCCACACGGCAAATCCCACAAAGTCCCACAGCCACGTGCCACCCACCAAGGTCAGAAAGACCCCAAATTCCCCGACGGGCAGGGGCAGGACCGCTCGCCACCCTGGGGCGCAGCGACCAGGAGGGGCCCAGGTCTGGGGGCGGCGCAATGGGTGTCTGAAGACACAGGATGCACTTAGGTCACAGTGAAATGTAAAAAGAAGGTCAAGTTTCTGAAACAATACCAAGGAGGGGACCTTTCCCTTTAGAGATTTTTTTTTACCCCTCCCCCCGCAGTTGTCTGCTCTGTGTCCATTTGCTGTGTGTTCTTCTGTGTCTGCTTCTATCCTTGTCAGTGGCACCGGGAATCTGTGTTTCTTTTTGTTGCGTCATCTTGTTGTGTCAGCTCTCCGTGTGTGCAGCACCATTCCCGGGCAGGCTGCACTTTCTTTTGCGCTGGGCGGCTCTCCTTAGGGGGTGCACTCCTTGCGCGTGGGGCTCCCCTACACGGGGGACACCCCCGCGTGGCAGGGCACTCCTTGCGCGCATCAGCACTGCGCATAGGCCAGCTCCACATGGGTCAAGGAGGCCTGGGGCTTGAACCACGGACCTCCCATACGGGAGGCGGGCGCCCTAACCACTGCGCCAAATACGCTTCTGAATCTTTCCCTTTAGAAACGGAATTTCCCCCACTCGTGCTCTCAGGGGCGGGGGTAACAGCGTTCTTGAGATCCAGTTCATGCCCCACACAACGCCCCCTCAGCGGGCAACTCGACGGCTCAGCGCGTCCAGCTGTGCAACCTCCGGCATGGCCCGCCTGGGGTCTGTCCCCTCCACCCCCGCCCCCACCCCGGCCTGCACCTTCTGTCCCTAAGGCTTTCCTATTCCAGGCGTTCTGTGCAGATGGACCACGGGCGCCCGGCCTCGCGCCCACCTGCCCTCCCCTGCACGAGGCACTCGCGGCTGACCCGCGTGGAAGCAGCGGCGCCCCCCCGAGGCCCGCCTGTGGCTGCGTGGTGGACGGGCCACACTGCGCTGGCCCCACACCGGTAGGTGCCCAGGGGGGCTGGCCCCGCCTTAGGGTGGGGTGACAGCTGTGCCTGGCCCCGCTTCTGGCTTGCTCCCCACAGCCTGGCCTCGGGGCGGCGAGTGCAGGGAGGGTGGACCCTCTTGTGCTGGAACAGAGAAAGGAAAGACATGGAGCCGAAGACCCGACCTCTGGCTGCCCTAAGACTGTTGGGGTCAAAGGTCAAGAGGGACGCCAGGTCCCCGTTTGGAACAGAGTGGGAGCAATGGCTAGCGCCCCCTCCCCGAACCCCCACCGGCCCCTCTTCCGGCCCTGGCTGGACGCTGTGCCAGAACCCTGTGTCACCTGCCCCCGTCGGTGGCACGGGTCTCCGGGCCCCTGCTGTCCCCTCCCCTCTCTCCCATCCCCAAGGTTGTGACCTGTTCCCGCCGCTGAAGGGAGGAAGCGAGGGGAGAAGGGGGCCTGGGGGGTCTGCCGGGTGAGCCACGGGCAATTAGCGGCCCAGCCCCTCCGAGGCGGGAGGCCGGGAGTTGCCAGGGAGAGCAGCAGCGATCGATGCCATGGCAACCAGCCCGCCAACTAACGCGGCCCCGAGCCCGGGTGCGGCCGGGACGGGCAGCCGCGGTGGCCGTCATTAACTGGCAGCGCGCCGCAGCAGGCGGGTGGCCCTGTCACAACGCTGCCCGATGGACGGACGCGACTGACGGCCGGGACCATGGAGAGAGGGCGCCCCGTCTCCTGGAGGCGGACCCGATCTGTCGAGCCGTTATTAAGCACCAGCTGGATGCGCTCATCAGCGCACCCACGGGTCAGGCTGAAGGACACGCTGCGGAGCGCCGAGAGCAAGGGCAGGTCGCGCACAGCGCCGGCGGGCCGGGGCCGTGGCTGCAGACGTCCCAGGAGAGGCGAGGAGGCGGGCGCCGTGGGGGCCCCCTGCCGAGGCCAGGGGGCAGGGATGTGGTCAGCAGGCCGCTGCCCTCCGGCCCCGTCCGCCCCAGGGTCCTGTGCCTCACTGTGCTGGGACACAGGGACTGTTAGGTGCTCCCCTGAAAACGGGGTCCCCAGAAAGACCTCCTGGAGCTTGGTGGCCCTAGTGGAAGGCCTGCGATGAAGACAGGTGGGTGACTGAACACTGGCGGGGGGGGGGCCCGGGGGCCCTGGCAGCACCCAGCAGGCTGACGCAGACGGCACCAAAGGGGACGGGCAGGCAGGCCGTGGTCCGGGGGCCCGCTGTGCATCTGTTCCTGCGGCCGCGCCTGCCCCGTCGGGTCAGTTTGGTTCCCAGGTCAGTATTTAAACGACATTTGGGGTAGACTTTGCAGTCACAGGCTTGGCGGGTTGGGGCCACTTCCTGGGCCAGCCGGGAGGGACGAGGCTCCCAGACCCCTGCACCTTCCCTTGTCCTCACCCATCGCGCCGGTCAAACCCCTAAGAAGCCCCCACGTTGCTGTCCTCACTGTCCCCACCTCGGCCCCTCTGGCTGGACAGAGCTGCGAGGGCCCCGGGAAGGGGGTCGGACCACCGTCCCACATGGTCCCATAGCTCTCGCGCCCTGGAGGGGCCGGGGCACCCTCAGGCAGCCACCCAGCCGGCTGAGACTTCGGTCCAGCTTTCCTTCCTGGAGCTGTGTCCAGCCGAACATTGCGGAGACGGCGGAACCAAGTGATGAATGAGCATGACCGGCTGCCACGGAGCAGTGGGAATCGGAGCGGAGGGGATCGGAGCGGAGGGGATCGGAGCGGAGGGAATCGGAGCGGAGGGCTGGGCCAGGGAAGCGGGCTCCGCGCAGAGCAGCCCCCGACGGGCTGGAGGGCAAAGCTGCCAACACGCAGAAGGGTCCAGGGACCAGACCCAGAACCTTCCAGATACTCTCGGGAAAAGTGCCGTGTGGCCTTCCTTGGTAAGGGGCCACCGCCTGAGCCCCCTTTCTCCCCAAAAAGCATGAGAAGAAGTAAAGGTCGACGCAAGGTCTAAACAACGACTTAGAAACAAGAGCCAACGACCTTCGCAGCTTTCGGACAATCATACACACGCGGCTGCAAGGGTCACAGCGGCCCCAGGACCCCAGCCCAGTGCCGGCAGAGGGGAGAATATCGCCCACGGCCAGGGCAGCTCCCAAAGCCCCACGGGGCCAGGAACCCCTGCGCCCGCCCCCACCCCATGGTCCAGTCCCACCCGTGGCCACAGCCCACACGGCCCTCGCCAAGCTTCACAGGTAGGGACGGGAAGAGGGTGCTGGTATCAGCAGGAGTGGAGGGGCGGGTGGAGGGTGGGCAGGGGGCTTAGTGGGCGAGGCCCTCTCCACCCGCCCGGTCTTGCAGGGCGCCCCCTCATTGAATCAGCACAAGCTCAGGAGGCAGAAAGAATCACCATCTCGAGAAAAACACGGGAGCTCAGAGAGGTCTGCCAACTTGCCCGGGACATGCAGCAAGAAAGGAAAGATGCCTTCGGACCTGAGCCCTGAGGGCTCTGCCAGCCTGGACCCTGGGGAGGGGCTAAAGGTTCCTGGGCTCCCTGGAGTCCCCCCATTTGTGCCCCCCCCCCCCCCCCCCCCGGCGCCAGCTGCCTGGGTGACCGAGCAGGGCAGTCTGGCTGCAAAGTGAACACATCTCGGAGCTTCAGGAAAAATAAAATGTCAGTGAGGCACATGAGCAAGGAAACCCATCGGGAGGACGGATTGCTCCTCTCGCATTCCCGTCATCCCTTCTCTCGGGGTAGAGCCAGCGGCGTGCGGACCGCTTCGTCGGAATTGAATTTTTAAACTGCACCCTTGAGACACGAGGCCGAGGAACGACGCAGCCCGAGAGGCGGCGGGCGGTAGCCGGCTCCCGTGGCTAAAAATAAGGAGGCGCTCTGGGGGCGGGGGCGAGGGATGGGAGTGGGTTCACGGGGGTGCTGCGCAGACGCCGGGGGCGGAGACGAGCCGGGTGGCAGCAGTGTGGTTGACAGCTGGGTGGCAGTGGCCTTAATTACCCCTTCCCGGAGGGGCTGGCGCGGGGCGGGCAGGCTGCAGTCTCCCGCTCGTTTTCCCAGCTCCCGGGGGTCGGAGCTGCGGGGCCACCCCCGGCCCTCTGCTCCCCCGACGGGGCTCCCTGGAGGCGAGGCCCCAGCTGTGTTCTCCCGCACATTCCTGGAACTCCGTGTAACTTGCAGGAGCTGAGATGCCAGCACTGGGCGTTGTGCGAGGCCTCTGACCGGAAGGACAGGAGGCCCGGCCCTGGCGGGGGAGGCTCCCGGCTGCCGCGGGGCGGGGCAGGCGGACGCCGTGCTCCGGGATGTGCGTCTCTGGGGTGTAACCAGGTTCCGATCGCTTCTCTGCCACCGACCGTGTGGGGCTCGGTGGGCCTGAGGCTCAGCTCTGGCCGCCCACGAAAGGGACAGAGCCGAGGAGCTTTGCTAGGAAGCAGCAGGACTCAGCCAACTGCCCGGCACGCAGTAAGCGGTCACTTTGCCGTGTGCACCTGCTCGTACACCTGGGGCAGGCGGGAGCCCGCTCCACCCACTCCACCCAGGAGCAGGCCCTGAGCCGCGCTCCCACACGGTCGGCCTTGACACGCAAGCGCAAGAGCCAGCTGTGAAGGCCACGCGGTCTGGAGTCCACTTGCCAGGCACGGCGGGGACAGGAGAACCACGGCCGCTGAAAGAACACCTGTGGCTGCCCAGAGACTAGGGAGGCTGGGCAGGGACCCTGGAGGGTGCTCCTTTGGGGTGACAAGAATGTTCTGGAACTGCAGCTCTCTCACAGCCCAGCCCCAACCCCCCACACCCCCTGCAGCGGGCGCCGGGCCGCAGCACCCGCTCGGGAGCGGGATCCTAACTGTCTCCCCAAGTTCGTTTGGAAAAGGCCTGATGTGGCAGTGCGGGAAATGGGTCACATCCTCGCCAGCCGAACTCGGCCTCAGAGCCCCAGCCACCCACTCTGTGCAGCGGGGGCCGACTCGGGGCTGCCGGGGTGACTCGAGTGAGAGGCACGGGCCTCGGGTATGGCCTGGCCAGAGGATGCCCCGGAGAAGGTAACTCTGGGAGCCACCCCACTCCCACCGAGCTGGGGTCGACCAGATGGAGCTGTGCCAGGCTGAGGCTGGCGATCCAAACGCCAGGCCTGGCTCCTGGGCACAGAAATCCCCCGGGCCTTAGGGGACGAGAGGTGAGGAGAGGTTCGAGGCGAAGCTTCAGCGCCGCGGCGTCCCGTGGGCCAGACACGCGCCGTCCACTCACGGCTCAGCCTCGCCCTCTCGGCACCCTCGTTCCAAGTCACGCACAACCCGGCAGCAGCGGCAGCTTCTGCCGGCGCCCCCCCCGCCCCCCTGCTTTGCTGCAGAGACCCCGGCAGCCTTCCTGGGGCATCAGGTGGGAGGCTGGGTCACGGCCAGGGAGCAGCGGGGCCCCGTGGCCCTCTGCCCCGGCGCCCTGGCCTGGCCCTGGGGCAGCGGAGAGAAGACAAAGGAGTGCGAGGCCAGCTTCCGCCCTGAAGCCTGAAGCCCCTGCCGAGCCCACGCTGTGCAGATGGCGTCCGCAAACCTTAGCGCGGCCCTCCATGACCCACGGCTCCCGGTAACTCGGCCCGGGAGCAGCCAGGGCCCCCCGAAGGCCGGGGCGGGGGGGTCTGCGGCAGCCCAGTCAGCCCTGCGGCCTCCTGGAACCCTGCAAACAAGACAGCCCATGCGGGGGCTGCCAGGTTGGTGCCACGCTGGCGGCTCCCCGAGGTGCTTCCTGCCGGGCGGGCGGTTTCTCCAAGGTGGGTACTTGCCAGACGCCCATCGGGGCCTTGGTGGAGCCAGGGGGAGCTCATGCCTCGCCGAGCCCCCAGCATGTCGGCCGCCCTGTGCCACGGCCTGATGGCAGGAGAGGCTCGCGCAGGTGGGCCGGGGAGCCCTTGGGTTGGGGACGTGGAAGGGACTGCACAGAAGGCCTGCGTGCGCACGCTGGCGTGGACAGAGCGGCTGGCGTGGGGCGGAAACGGGCAGCGCAGAAACCCGGCCCCAACGTCCAGGCTCAACCCAACAGAGCAGGGAGGCGGTGAGACACAGCCCCGACAGACCCCGCTGCCGCCCTGCCAGGGCCGATGTCCACCCCCGGGGGAGGCGGAGTCCCCGGGGAGAGAGAACAGGCGCGGCCCTGGCGCGGCTGACTACGCTGCGGACCTTGGGGACGAGACACCCGGACGCCCAGGTGGACAGCCCCGGCCGCAGCAAGACTCCGCGCAGTGCCCGGCACGTCCGAGAGGCCCGGCTCTCCCAGCAGCTCCAGCTGCACTGCCCCCACCTCCAGATCTGCTCGCCGACACCCCCTGGTGAGGAGCGACGCTGTCCCCAAGGGATGGGCAAGTGCCCAGAGCTGAAGGGGACCTGGGACAGCCTTCCTAGCACAGGGGGAGACTGAGGCACAGAGGGGGTCAGGGTTGGCCCAAAGCCACACAACATGGCACTTCCCGGACGACACCAGCGGCAGCCCCAAAGCCCCAGCGGCACATGCTCCCGCCCAAAGCTGGTGCTGGAAAGCCACTGCCCGACTCGCGGCACAGGCTGGCGGCACGCCCCCCGTGGGTCCCCCGTGGCGACTTCTGGAGCTGAGGAAGGGCAGAGCGTGGCAGAGGCAAGCAGAGGCTGGGGTGCAGGAGGCCCGGGGCCGGCACCGCCCACCTGCGCCCCACTCCAAAACGAACCGTCCCGAGGAGAGCAGGCCGAGGCGCGGGCGACAGCGCACAGCGGGCTGCCGCGGAGCCCCCGGGCATGGCGGCCGGGCCCCTGCGGGCGCGCGGGCACCTCTTACCTCTGGGCTCCTCTGCCTGTTTGGCGAGCTTGCGCAGCGCGGCAGCGAAGCTGGAGGACGGGGCGGCCTGGGCCGAGAGCGCGCTGCCGGAGGCAGGGCTGCCGCTGGGCACCAGGGCGCCATTGAGCGGCGAGGGGGTGAGGGGGCTGACGGTGGCGGTGGTCCTGGTCGCCGCGGAAAGCATTCCTAGTGAAGGGGACTTGGGCTCATGGCTCATGCCTGAAACGGGAAAAGAAGAAGCAGAGTCACCCAGAGAGCAGGAGGGTCGGCACCAGGGCAGGGGGGCCTGGGGGGCTCCAGGGCCAGCGGTCAGACCCGGGGGGCCTCCTGGAGGGGGAGGCGAGAAGCAGAACGAAGCCGCGGAGGGGCACGCGGGGAGCTGGCCTCTTTCAGCCGTAAGGACGGTGGCCTGGCCACGTCCCCAACCTGAAGGGCAGCCCAGGGCTGGGCAAGCCGTGGGAGGCCCGAGAACACCGGAAGGGCCCGGGATCGTCTTCGCTGTCACCGGAGGACGGGAGACGAGGCAGGGGCAAGGGACACGGAGCTGCCGTCCTCGGAACAGAGGAAAGAGGCTGCGGGAAGGAGTGGCCTCGCTCGGGACAGGCGACGAGCCGGCACTCCCCCCAGCGCCACGAGGCCCGCTTCGCGGAACGGAAGGGAGGCTCGTGCGCATACGGGTGACAGCGGAGTCGGGACCTGTCCCCTGCAGAGTCCCCGAACCACGGGGCCTGGGGTGCAGCCGCCCGCAGGCCCTGCTGGGGTCCCCCGCTAGGAAGGGACCCGCCCACCCGAGGCGGCCGATCCTAGCCCATGCCCGCCGCTCTGGTCCCACCTGTGGCGACAGAAGGCCCTGTGCCCCTGAACCAGCCACGGGGGGCTGGAGCCCCCAAACACACGTCCCACTTCCCCGGGTGCCAGTGGACCGCGCCTCCGTGCTGGTGAGTGGAAGGAACATGGAAGCAGGAGCGAGCTCGAGGGCACTGGGCCCCGGAGAGCCGCTGCGCCCACCGCAAGCAGCTGCGGGGCTGCGGGTGCTGGAGGCGGGCGCACGCAGCGGCCCCCCCCCCCCCCCCCCCCGAGCAGGCCTGGGTGGGGCTGATCCAGGTGCTGACCCCCTTCTAGAAGAGTGGGGGAGGGGAGGGGGCCTGGTGGAGACAGCAGAGGGGAAGGGATGGGGTGGAGAGAGAGGGCGGAAGGAGGAGAGAGCAAAGCCAAGCCCTTGAGAGGGGGGACCCCGGCAGCCTGGCTCTCAGGAACACTCACGTTTGGCTTGAGATGGAGGAAGCTCAAGAGGTTGGAAACCCACCAGGGGATGGGCGGCCACACAGCCCACACGGCCACCTCACCGGACGGTGAACACGGCGCGTGAGAAGCCACGGTGGCAGAGCCGGCCCTCAGACAACCTGGGAGGCAGCGGGGCGCAGATGGGGAAACTGAGGCCAGGAGACGTTCAGTCTCTGGGATCACGCTGCCCGCAAAGCGATGCGTCCAGGTCCTAAGCCGGTTTCCTGGGCCCACACCTAGCGCTCCGCCGCGGGCCCCACCCACGCACGTCCAGGCACCTCCGCCGCCCTGCCCCGTGGGCGAAGGCTGGGCTCCCTGACTCACTTCTAACCAAGAGGGCGGAGGGTGTGACGGCATGTGACCTCCAAAGCTGGGGTCACAGTTAGGGCTGGACAGTGCCCCCCCCAGATCTGCCAAGCCCCAAGCCCCGCTGCCTGCGATGTGGCCTTGAGAGCCGGGAGGGGAACTGTGACCAGAATGGCAATAAAAACAAGGCCCCGGGGGGCACGGAAGCCCCCGAAGGTAGACTGGGTTGCACCCCGCCTCACTGGCTACCCCAGAAGCCTGGGGAGGGCAACACTGGGCCTCAGCCCTCTGACCCCCCCCCCCCCAACGGTGAGGCGATGCCAAGGCGGTGTGGTACATAGTCCAGCAGCTGTGGTCTTCAGTTTGGGATTGTTTGTTACACAGCATTAGACAGCTGCTACGCTGACCGTCACCACATGCTCTCATCACCAGCAGCTCCCCCTCACGCTCTCCCTGTTTGCAAATCTACAGTCCACGCCCCTTCTAGTCATCTTCCCTCCCCACATCCCTCAGCGGAGCCAGCTGCCTCTCCAAACCCCAGAGCCCTGTGAGGAAAGCGTGGTGCCCATTTCACAGACAGGAGCAGGAAGGCTTGGAGAGGGCGCACCACGACTCCAGGCCAGCAGGCAGCCCTCGCTGTGCCCGTCCTGCTTCACCTAAAGCTGGTCAGAGCCCAAATCCACACCAGTCCCCAGGCAGCGGGGGAGGACAGCTGGCAGCGCCCCGTGCCACCACCGGGCACTGGGGACAGGCGCAAAGCGGTCCCCTGGAGGCCTCGACGACAGGCTGGCCACCCAGCTGGACGCTGCGTGACCACCATCCAACCAGACCCGACGGCCTGGCCTGGGGCCCTCCGAGCATGCACGGGTGGCCAGGTGGCCGAGGTCAAGGGGCAAACCTGGAGGACGGGTGGGGGCAGGGACGCACCCTGAGGTCGCTGGAGGGATCCTCTGCGGAAACGTCTTTTACTTTCACCCTGACCTGTGTCTCCTGTTTGCTGCCCTGAATCATGATAAGACCTGCATTATGTCGGCACCACATGGGTGCAGGCTCGTCCAGCGCCAGACCTGGGAGGTGGGTTGGCACTGTCACGGAGATGGGGCTCCCCTGCCTGGAACCCCCACTCGCAGCTCCCCGGGCGGCCGGGGGCCCGGTGGGCAGGGCCACCCTTGCCCTCTAGCCTCTGGGGTTGGCCCCGCAATGTCATCGTCCCGCTCCTGCTGGCACCCAGACAAGGACACCCCCCCCCCAATAAAGCCTGGCACCCGCTCCCCGTGCCCCCGGGTCCCTGGAGGTCCCCCAAAGCCAGCGTCCTTGCCACGGTGTCAGCTGCGGGCTCCCCAGCCAAGCCGGGAAAGCTGTTCTGCTGATGTCAGGCCACTTAAAATAGAATTTCAAATGAGCAGCCTCATTAGGAAGCGGCTAAAATTAGCATTTCTCTCCTGCATGAGCCCTGTCAGAAGGGGCCTGTGGCAGGGAGGGGAGGTGGTGCAAGGGGGACCCCCAGCAGCCCCCTCAAGGCCAAGAGGCCAAACCCGGGGTCCCGGGGTGCAGCGGAGCACGGCCTGGTATGACCGGGACGCAGCCCAGGCCCGCCCCCCACTTGGGGGCTGCTGGCTGCTCTGCCCCCGCCCCCCAGTGTTCCAGGCTGAGGCAGGTGTCACCGTGGAGGTGACGGGGGCAGCAGCCCCCTCCAGCCTACAGGGAGGGCGGGGGAGAGACAGTGGGCTTGGGTGGGCCTCCAGGGCACGAGGGGCGCCCACTGCCCGGCCCTTGTGGGGAGGTGTCATTAGCTCCTGAGCCCCTGGCCACCAACTCGGTCCTTGGCTACGCTGTCTGCTCGTGTCAATTCACGATCCCGACAAGCAGGACCCGGCGCGGCGTGCAGGCCTGGGGTGGACGGGCCAGCGTGGCGCAGAGGCAAGTCACCCACGTGATGAGCTGGGACAAGCCCCACTGTCACTTCTGCACCCCTCAGGAAAGACACCCAAGGTCTGACAGCCTTGGGTGCCCAAGTACCCCTCAAACTTGGGGCCAGGGGTCCTCTCCACCTTGGATTTCTGTCCCCTTCAAGGGGCCCACATCTGGCCCCCAAAGCAGAGCTGACAGCCACGTGGGGGGGCCGGGAGCTAGAGGCAGGAAAAGAGGGGTGGGCTGCCTGGCTGACAGCCCCCCCACCCCCCGATGGTGGTCACCTGGCCCCCCTCCAGAGGACAACAAGATCACAAAGCCCGGGTCTCCTGTGGTGCGCTCCACGCGCTACGCGGTTCCTTTAGTCTTTTCCTTTCCACCAGGGCTCCAGTACAGTCGTGAGCAGCACGGAGACAAATACAAAGGATAAAAAGGAAAAGGAAAATGAGAAACACCCGCCCGCAGAGGGTGAGTTGAGCTGGTGGAGCAGCTGGCATCTTCCGGAAACCCACCTTGTCCTCGGCTCCTGGGAACACCCCCCCGTGGAGGAGCGCGCCTGCTGGTCGAGGGCCCCCCGCAGCAGGCCCCGGGAGGAGGGCGGCAGGCCCAGCAGGCTGCGGCCGCCCGCGGCGCCCGTAATTGCCCGGCCTTTCATCGCGGCTCCTCCCGGCACGGCACGGCCTGTGCCCTCCCCGCGCTGTAATTACAAGCTAATGGCCGAGACGGGTGCGCTGTGGCGTCAAGCGCCAACCCGCCCCCGGCCCCCTCGCCCCCACCCGAGGAGCCCCGCCCCCTGGGGTGGGGACCCCCGGGGAGGCCAGCCTGGCCCCGCAGCTTCACCCCCGGCCTCCACCCCAGGCACCCCTGCCCGCCGCTCCTGGTGACTGATACCCCAGAGGGAAATGGCTGTGAGCCACTAAAGGCGTCCCCTGGCTTGGGGACCCCCCACCCCCGCCGTCCTCCGCTCCCCTGAAGGGGCCCGATGAGGCTGCGGCAGCACGGGGTGCCACGTGATCCCGGGGAGCCCGAGCGGCTTCCTAATAAATTCATTATCGTGTTTGCCTTTGGCGTGATCTGCGCTCGCTTGCACAAAGCTGTTTTCGTGGGGTGAGGGAGGCGGCGGGGGGCCTCCTTGCTCCCAGAGGCGCAGGGGCGGCCTGTTGGTGCCTTCCGGGGCTTTCTCTCTAAATTAAGACCCCACCCCCCCAGGCTGGAGGCTTCTAAGGGAACGGGAGACTTGAGCCTTTTTCTTGCCCTGAGTCCCCAAACTGGACTGCCCCCCCCCAAGGTCACTGCCAGGAGCAACTGGAGGATGAGCCAAGGCCGCCAGTAACTACTGGAACATCAGAGGGCCCGGTGCTAGCCTGAGAGGTGGGAAAGGCTGAGAACGAAGGGGGAAAGAGGGGGGGAAGGAGGGGAAGGGGGGGAGGGAGGGGAAGGAGGGGGAGGGAGGGGAAGAGGGGAGGAGAAGGGGGAGAGAAAAGGGGAGGGGGAGAAAGGGAGGGGTCTGGCCCAGGTTGGTGGCCCCAGCAGGCCAAGCCAAGCCCCCAAAGGAGGAAGCAGGGCTGTCCCCTAGAGAAGCTGCCACCAGAGCCCCAAGCAACGAGAACTAAAGCCCCCACAAAGCCAGAACTGCCAGCCTAGCGGCTCCCAAAGCAAAGTCTCGGGGTCCCCCCGGCGGCCACCTGGGGTCCCCCCTTTTGCCATGCCACCAGGCTCGCGGCTGCAGTGGATAAGGGGAATCCAACACGCGGGGTGTCTTCTCGGCTCCCCCCGACCGCCACGCTAATACCAGGGGAGGCAAAGGGGCATCGCCTGGTCCTTCCAGAGAAGAGCCGGACCGAGCGTCTTCAGGAACAAATAAGCGATGTTAGTGAAGTGAAACCGGGCGCAGAGCGCCAGAGGGGTGCCGTGGCCCTGGGGCTGGAGAGCAGGGCCCTGGGGTGGACGCCACGTGCAGGCTAAGGGAGAGCACGGGCTGCTCTGGGTGGGCACTGGGCCGTGAAGGGGGCTGCTGGCTGCCTCCAGGCAGACCTGGGAGTCGGGGTTCAGCGCCCAGACCAGGCGGAGCCTTGGGAGGGAGGCGGGGGCGGGAAACCAGGCGACAGATGGCAGCGGCATTTGCCGCGATTATTCTAGGCGGCTGCGCCTGGGAAGTCGGGGACGGACAGATTAAGGAGCCCAGCGAGGGGGTGCCGGGGCAGCCCCGGGCAGCCCCCAGCAGTGGGGGACAAGAAGAGCCCAAAAGCGGCTGGCTCAGAGGCCGGGTTAAGGCGGGGCCCGGCGCGGCGGCCCTTGGAGTGCCATCAACGACACGGGGGGGGGGGGGGGGGGGGCGGCGCAAAGGTTCTGCCGAGAGCCTGCCCGGAACCCTCCCCACGCCGCCGCCTCCCGGGCGCTCACTGCCTTCTCGCCAAGGCTGCCTCCACAAGGCGGCTGCCCCCGGGGGGCTCAGCATTCAGTCCACAAGGCCCACCGTCACCCTACTGCACGGATGGGTAAACCGAGGCTCGAAGCGCTCAACGCCCGCTGTCTACGTCACTTGCTGGGAAGGCAAGGACAAGAGCCCACTTTTCCTCCGCCCCCACGTTACGCTTTCCTCTCTTCGAGGTGAGATAGTTAGGAACCCCTGCCCAAAGACCCCCGTTTCACCGAGCTGCTGCCCTGAGGGGCCAGGCTACTTGCTGCACCCATTTTAGAGCAGACATAGGACGAGACCACACCCAGCCAGGGAGGGAGAAGACCTGCACTGGGGGGGGGGGCCTTCCCCGGCGCAGCCCCCATTCCCTGTTCGTGGCACCCGACCCCGCAGCTCCCAGCTGGAAACCCCCCGGGAGAGACCCCCTTGTGCCGTGACACCCACACTAACCAGGCCACCTCCTGCCCTGCCTCCCTCACAAGGGTGCCCTTTTGGCAACCACAGGCCGGCCCTCCCAAGGCGTGGGGGGTGGGGTGCAGGAAGCGGCGGGGGTCGTCAATGGGAGGTCCTGAAGGAGAGGAACCCAGCCTGGCAGCAGGTCACCGGACAACTCCGCGGGGCAGCAGGCCGGAAGGCAGGGGGGAGTGCTGGCGGGGTGGGGTGCACGAGCCGGGGCGGAATAGGGGCTGTAGCCGGAGATGGGGTCCTCAAAGGCACAGCCCCTGCCGGGAGAGAAGCCAGTGGGAGGGGGAGGCAGGGAGGCCCAGCCCTGAGAGCACAGGGTCCCCCAAAGCCAGGAACCCCAGTATTTGAGAAGGCCCCCGCCCAGCCCTGAGGCCAGAAGCCACTCTAAAGAGAGAGGGCTCACACCCCCCCACCAAGAGCGTCTGCCCCTTAATGATGAGCTGAACACCTGGCTCCTGCCCCAGGGAAGGCGCCACCGTAACACCGTTAGCTGGAACCCCCCAGCACCTGAGGGACCGCGGGCACCTGCCAGGTACCTGCCAGGTGCTCCAGAGCAGCAGTACCCAGGCCCCAGGCTGGGGAGGGGCTGCTGAGGAGGCTGGAGGGGCTGTGACCAGAGGCGGGGGGGGGCCCAGGGACTCCAGCAACCAGCTTCAAAAGCAAGGGGGGACAAGGCCTCTCCCCTCCAAAAGGGAGGTCCCCCCGGCCGTGGAACCCGAGCAGGCTGAACAGTAAACGCGCCACGTTCAGGAGAGGGCCAATTGTGCGGCGGGCACCGCCAGGGGGGTGGATGCACAAAGCCACGAGAGCCGGGAGGGGGGCTGGCGAGGGGTCCAAGGAGGCGGGTGGCAGCCCGTCACCTCTAACTCGCCTTCCCAGGGCAGCCCTGCTGGGAAGCCCCCACCCTGAGCCTCGGTTTCCCCGCTGGTGGGAGGGGAGAAAGTTAGGGGTTGCAAAGCAGAGGCCACGCCGGCCTCCTCCGGCCCAGCCAACCGCTTGCTCGGCTGCGCCGCTGTTCAGTCCGAGCCGATGGACGGTCATCGCTGTTTAAAAGGTGGTGTCCCGTCAAAAAGGGGCTTTCCAGCCTCTCTTGAGAGATCGAAGCCACAAAACCATAACCCCTCGTGCGGTGAGCGTCCACTGTCTGTCCCCAAGCATCCAGAGCTCTGGCTCCCGCTGTTCCCAGCTGCCTGCTAGCCCCTCTTCCGGCCTCTCTGAAACTGCCCGAGGCTCGGGCGATGGGTGGCTCTGCCCCCACGCAGGAGCTTGATAAATGCACAAGGGGCGGGAACCTTGCAACAAACCGACCCCACCACTGCCCGCAGGAAGCTCGGCTTGCGGCCCCAGGCCTGCCCCTAGCACGCGTCCGCCCACAGGCGGGTCTCGCTCTGATCAGCCAGGGCGTGCAGGTCACCACTTGCACCGGAGCAGAAAATGGCTATCTGCTTCTGCAACGAGCTCCTTCTCCCAAAGACGTGCAGACCCAGGAAAGTGCACCCACTGGGCAGTGCGTAGCTTTACCACATTCACAGAGGGCGGGCAACACCCGCCACGGGCGTCGTGTGTGCAGACCCCTGTGGTACGGAATTCCTCCAACAGCGAGCACACCCCACCCCAAGATGTTCTTTCTCGGCCGAGGAAATACTGGAGTCACGGGTAAGACACAAAACCTGCCAGTTCTAATGGTGCACCTCACCCAGCTCTTCTACCATCATCAAAGCCCCACGTACCGTGCCCCAGATGTCGGGGGAAAAAACTGACTACCCTGCAGCCAAGATGGACCCGAAAACGGCAGACTGTAAATCCTAGCAACGGTGGCCACCAGGGAAAAGTTCTCCAACAGTCACGAACCGCAAGCGGCAAGCTCCCAGGTCCATCCCAGTCCTCCTGCCAAGCAACCACAGGCCCTGGGCTGCCCGCCACTTCTCCTGGCTACAGCCGTCCTCTGTCAACTGAGGAGTAGGTCTAAAATAATTCTTTCATTCTTCTTAGAGCCTAAAAAAAAAAACCCTTCCGTAATTCCAATTAGGCGCTCGCAGGTTTCCGGGTAAGGCCAGGCAGAACGCGGAGGCCCGGGATTCGCGCCGACGGGCAGCCTGCACCCTCCGGGCACAAGGACGCTCTCGAGGCCCACACAGGGCCCAGGTGTCCAGCCCGACCCAGGCGCAGCCCCTACCGCTGCTTCTTGGAGCGCGCTCCGGCGGCTTCTTCAAGGGGCTGAGGCTGCACACGTGGCTGTGTCCCTTCTCAGAAGCCACGACAGGAACGCGCCCCCAAGTCCACCCCAGCGGAGCGCGCGGGGACCAGCGCGGCCCAGCCGTGGCACGGGAGCCCGGCACGTCAACTTAGCGGGATGCCGTGGGCCCGGCAGCAGCGCGACGCAGAGGCGCTTTCACCTCGGAAAACTGCTAGGTGGTCAGGACGCGCTCCTCCTGCCCCAGGACCTGGGGTCCCTGTCCCCAAGGAAGGTCCAAACTACTTAGTCTTATGGAGTCTTTTAAGTTCCAAAGTGAAAACGATGCACTCAAAAAGGAGAGGCCCAGACACGAAGGTGACGTAAAATACAATCTTGCGCCACACCTCTATTGCAGATCTGAAGAGTCAACCAGGGACCTTCTCTAAATGGGACACCAGGCGATGGGAGCCCGGAGCCCCGGCAGGTGCACAGGGTGGGACTCTGCGCCTCAGTCTTCTCATCTGTCAAGTGGTGGCAACTACCCCCCCAAAGGGGCAGCAAACAATCACTCGGACCCACGGCCTCACAGATGCAAAGCTGCTCGTACGTTCTCATCCGACTAAGGGTTTCCGCCAGCACTATCATCTGTGTAACTCTGACACCTAGCACAGCACACGGGTCCCCAAACATCTGAGTGAATGGGAAATAAGAAACGCGTCCTGTGTGCAGAACGACCAACCTATGCTCAGAGAGACACAGACACTGGGAACTGAGATGCATCCGACGTGTCCCAAGATCGGCCTAAGAACCCCAGTTAAAGAGGACCTTCCAAACCAGCAGCGGCTCCCCTTTTCGGGCTAGAAAGGGGAGAAGGGAGCTGGCACTGGAGCCCCGGGTACAGAGCATGGGGGCCCGGGCCTCAGCTCCCCGGCTATGACCCGCCAGCGGTTTGGCTTTGGGCAGGAAGGATCCCATGCGCCGGCATCCTCACTGGTAAAATGGGGACAGTTCTATGTCACAAGTCAGCCCCAGGCTAAGACACGGGAGGGCCCCGGCCGCTCCAGAGAAGGAGCCCTGGCCCACCTGGTCACCGAATGCTGGGACAGCCTGTGAGCCCAGAGGGAGACCTGCAGCGGCACAGACCACCTGCCCCGGCCACAGGGGCTGGGTGGTGCCCCCCCGGAAGACCAAAGCCCCAGGGACGGCAGAGCCCGGCCCCACACCCTCTCTGGAAGCCTGGTGGTCCTCGGCTTGACCCAGGTTTTCCTTCGGGACCCTTCACCTGACCCGGGGCTTGCAGCACAGACCCGTCGTGCCAGGCAGGGCTGGGGGAAGGGCCGCTGGATACAGCTGTGTCCCCCTCCTGTCCACCCCACCCCACCAGGAGGGAGGGCAGCAAGAAAGGGGGGGCGGTTTCCAGGAGCCCGGGGCCGGGGGCAGAGGCCACAGGACCAGCACATTTGGCAGCACAAGCGGCAGCTGGGGAGGGGTCAGCAGGGGGGCCATTTGGCGCGGGGGCCTTTGGGAGGAAAGGGCAATTCAAGTCTCGGTGGGGAAAGACAGGCTGCAGCCCTGCCCCCAACAGAGCCGGGGGTGTGGGGAGCGGAAACGGAGCCTTTTGCTTTCTTGAAGGTAAAAAAAAAAAAAAAACCCCAGAAATACTAGAGCCACAGAGCAGGCCAGGGAGGGTCTGATTTATCTTGACAAACCCTCCCACTCGCTGCTGCTCGGAGCACTTTATAAATAACACACTTAACGCTCGACAGCCCGGGGATGCTGCCGTTACTCCTGTTTTACAGGTGAGAAAACCGGAGCCCAGAAGTAAAGAGGCCAAGGTCGCCTGGGTACGCGGCCCGGTACGCCGCTCATGCCCTTCACACCAGGAAGCAACCTCCAAGCACTCCGCCCTGCGTGACACACGCTCATGAGCAGTCCCAGTGACAGCTGGCCTCGCTCCGGGCACCCGGTCCCCAGCCCATCACCTGGACCTGCTGGTTCCCCACCTAAGCAGGCATATGGCCACCGGCTCCTCAACAACTCCCAGGGGACGGTGTCCACACCCACGCTTTACACGGCGGACGAGAGCTCCGCAGGGCTAAGCGCCCGTGCGGGACGCCTCTCGGGCCTGCTGGCCCCAAAAGTCAGGGCAAGAGCCAACTCCTCAGACAGGTGTCAAAGTTCTCCAGTTCCAGAATACAAGGCTTGGCTGGAGACTCCAGAGGAAGCAGAATTCAACCATGTGCAAACAGGACTCTGCATTTCCAGCCCTCAGGAGAGCCAGCGGCACACCTGAGCCAGGTAGGGAGAACTACCCTCAGGACGTTACCCTTGGTTCAGAGAAGGCCCAGAGACACCCCGTGGCCTAGCACCAGGGTCGGGGGGCAGCCGGAGGACTCCATGCCCACTGTTTCTCCTGCTCCCC